>NW_015507226.1:64718-67600 GCF_001515645.1 Sinocyclocheilus grahami
AGGATAGCAAAATAAAGTAAACTGTGACAAATCATATCCAAAAATTCTTCATACAGTGGACCACCAGTAAACCAGACCGAGTCTGGGAATAAACTGAAGTTGAGGTTTGCATGAAGCTGGGTGACAGCACGCGCAGGAGACTACAGGCTGTTATTGAGGCTAAGTGCTGCCCGACTAAGTGTTGCTAGTTGTGTAAATACTGTCATACTAACAGCTGTCTGAATTATTTTTGGTTTATTGTAATCTATTACATACCTTTCTATCAAAGTTATCTGACATTATCAAGCTGAATTTGTTCTGACACAGTTTAACTCTGAGTTCTTGTCATATTTTATTACCATTTTCTAAACTATAGTGAATAAACTGTGATAATGAGAGAAATGTTGAAGGTGTCTGAATAAATTATGGTTTGACTGTATCTATTTGATAAATGAAGTTAACCAACTAACATTATACATACTCTTTTGGTTTCTGTACCCAATATTTAAAAAATGTACAAACGCACTGAAAATATCGGTATCGGTACTCGGTATCGGCAAGTACCAGAAATAAAAGTATCGGTATCGGGCGAGTACTGGAAAAAGTGGTATTGGTGCATCCCTAATAAATATCTGTCTTTAGTAGAGGTGTAACTATTCACTCGTCAGAAACGCTGGTTTATGATAAATGTCCTCTGTTTTGATTGGCTGATGTCATGTCATCTCTCTAATGTAATATTGTGCAATATTAATACGATGTAAAATAAGGTTTTTTTACTTTAATATACATTAAACTGTAATGTATTTCTGTGATGCGCAGCTGTATTTTCAGCATCATTACTCCAGTCTTCAGTGTCACATGATCTTCAGAAATCATCATAATATGCTGATTTATTATAAGCGCTGGAAACTGTTGCTGCTTCATATTTTTTTGGAAGCTGTGATACTTTTTTTCAGGATTCTTTGATGAATAAAAAGTTAAAAAAGAAGAGCATTTATTTAAAATAGAAATATGTTCTAATAATATACACTACCGTTCAAAAGTTTGGGGTCAGTACATTTTTATTCTTTATTTTTTTTTAATTATTTCTTTTATTCAGCGAGGATGTGTTAAATTGATAAGAAGTGACAGCAAAGATTTAAATTGTTAGAAAAGATTTATATATAGAATAAATGCTGTTCTTTTAAACTTTTTATTCATCAATGAATCCTGAAAAAAGTATCACAGTTTCCAAAAAATATTTCATTCATTCATGTATTTATTAATCAGCGATAAACACAACAGCAGTTGACCATAGTGCTGTACAAATATAAAAACAAGCCAGAAAGAAGAAATAAAAATAAAAATAAAAACATCAATAAAAATCCAGAACAAGAATGTAACACACAAAGTTAAAAAGCCAAGGTCAGAAAACAGGATTTCAGCTTAGTTTTAAACTCACAGACAGACTTTGAAGCGTTCACAGATGAAGGAAGGTTACTCCATAGCCTCGGTCCAACTATTGCAGAAGCAGCATCACCTCTTGTCTTTAACCCTGATCTAGGCTGAGCCAAGCAGAGCTTTAGTGTCCATCTCAGACTTCTTGTTGCCTTGTTTTCTTTTAATAAGTCAGATAGATAAAAGGGTGCAGGTCATTTAAGGATTTAAAGGACTGCTATGTTTAAAGGACATATAATTGTTATTTATGACATAAGGTTTAATTGATTTGGCAGCACAACTGTTGATAATTCTAATAATAAATCAGCATATTAGAATGATTTCTGAAGATCATGTGACACTTTATACTGGAGTAATGGTGATGGAAATTCAGCTTTGCATCGCAGAAATAAATTATATTTTAAAGGATATTAAAATAGTCACCATTAGTTTTATATTGTAATAACATTTAGCAAGATTACTGTTTTTTTCTGTATTTTTGATCAAATAAATGCCTCGATGAGCAGAAGAGACTTCTTTAAACACATTACAAGTCTTACTGATCCCAAACCTTTGACCGGTAGTGTGTGTGTGTATATATATATAATGTGTGTATGTATAATGTGTATATGTATAATGTGTGTATGTATATCAGAATCAGAAGGAGCTTTATTACCAAGTGTTTACACACACAAGGACTTGGTGACAGGAGCTTCCAGTGCAGAAGAAATGTATATATGTATAAATGTATATTTATTTTAAACTACAGTATAAAAGTGTTGGATGTAAACCCAGGAATAAGCTTTAGTTTCCACTCATTCTAGAGAACTCTAAGCTGTGTTGTGAATCTCATTGAGTTTAGTAATAACTCGGTAAAAAGAAAGAAGAAAAGCCCACGTATCCCAACTCTTTATTGTGTTAAAACATGAATAAAAGGGGTTAAAACATAAAAGGGGTCATGAATTGAGAAATCAAATTCTCCGTGATCTTTCGACATATAAGAGGTCATTGTACTGTTTAAAAACTCCTGTAAGTTTCAGAACTCAAAACTTTCTCATTAGTCTAAAAACACTTTTATTGAAACCAAGATTCTAAAATGACTCGTTCTGGAATTTGTCACATTATGATGTCACAGTGCGATGAAAGCCCGCCTCTGCAGAAGATGATCAACACCTGCTTCAACATCACTGGCTCTTTAGCAGCGGAGAAACACAGTCTCAGAAAACTGTGCTACATTTACATATTCATTAGCTGAAGAAACAGTCAGGAGCTCTTCTTATTGTGATTCAGTGTTCAGATCATTTTATCCCATGTTCCTGAGCAACCCTCTTTACATGTCTTTATTATTATTATTTATCTCTTCTAGATTTTCTGGCTGTGATCTCACTGCTCAGTGTTGTGAGAGTTTGTCATCAGCTCTACAATCCTCAAACTGTGTCCTGAGAGAGCTGGATCTGAGTAACAGTCACCTGCAGGACTCTGGTGTA
>NW_015507226.1:68902-69130 GCF_001515645.1 Sinocyclocheilus grahami
TGTGTGTGTGTGTGTGTGTGTGTGTGTGTGTGTGTATGTGTGTGTGTGTGTAGATGATCTGACTGTGTGTGTGTGTGTGTGTGAGAGAGTGTGTATGTGTGTGTGTGTGAGAGTATGTGTATGTCTGTGTGTGTAGATGATCTCACTCTGTTTGTGTGTGTGTGTGTGTGTGTGTGTGTGTGTGTGTGTGTGTATGCTCTCTCTATGTGTAGAGCGGGTCTGGGTGTG
>NW_015507226.1:71652-76589 GCF_001515645.1 Sinocyclocheilus grahami
CTGTGTGTGTGAGTGTGTGTGTGTGTAGATGATCTGACTGTTGATGTGTGTGTTCTGCTCTCTTTCAGTCTTGCTGGCTGTAATCTCACTGCTCAGTGTTGGCAGAGTTTGTCATCAGCTCTACAATCCTCAAACTCTGTCCTGAGAGAGCTGGATCTGAGTAACAGTCACCTGCAGGACTCTGATGTAGAGTTTATTTCTGATGGACTGAAGAGTCCAAACTGTCAGCTGCAGATACTGAGGTATTAAGAACATATAAGAGATAATGTGGGATCTGTGTCTATATAAATTATCGATGGTGTGGTCAGTATAAAGTGAATGGGAGGATTTGTGACACAGATGTGGAGATTTTGTATTTGGCTCTGAGACATTTCTACCTGCTCAGGGAATGTGGATGTGTTCTGGTGGTGGTTATTTATCAGGATTTCCGCGGGGTCTTACAAAGTCTTACATTTAGTTGAATCAAATTTAAGGCCTTAAAAAGTCTTAATTATGATTTTAAGAGGTCTTAAATTTGGATATGGAAAGACAAATGTGAAAATCGACCCATGTTTTTACCCTGCAAACACGCAGAGCTTTAAATGTGAACTGGTGGATCGATAAGAAGACAATGCATTATAAAAGTCTAAACAGTAGGGTGTGCGATATATATGGCCTGCGATAATATCGTAATTGTTGTTTTAACGATGTGTGATTCGACATTATCGAGTACATCGTGAAAAGCAAACACATCTATAGAGTGCACAGTCTGCACACATACATTAGCTGATGTTAATATAGGTTAAACTAGTGCGAGCATTTAGAGTGCGTTCTTTCACTGCTTGAATCAGTCTATTAAAATGCATTTAGAATTATCACATCATTCAAGATATGGGGGCAGAAAATCTATATATTTATATCATTTCATATAGTTAATATCACACAAAGAGTGCAATTTTTTTCTCAAAGTCAACATGATTACAAATGTGATATTGATTTTATACAACAGTTCAATAAACAAGAAGTTAATATTAAGAGACTTATGTTTTAGACACTGTATTTCCTGCTTCTGCTCTATTTTCCAACAAAAATCAGCACTGTTTTGCGTCTCTGAGCAACATGACAGTGTTTGGTTCCTGAATGAATCAAGCGTTTAAATGATTCGGTTCAATCGCAATGACTCACTCATTAACAGTGACTTGCTGCCGCCTACTGGTGGTTTTAATTTCACATTTAAAGTATCTTTTCATTTTTTAAAAAATAATTTCAAACATGAGTTTTCAATGTTTTATGTTTAAAATATCAAAACATTATTAATGCATTTGTAACTGCAGGTTAAAGTATTGCATGTCCCTCTGAGCTGCATTAAACAGTGTGTAAATGCATCTAAACGCCTCTCAGATGCAGCTTCTGTGTTTCCTCTGCATTACAAAGATACATTTAGTTGATACTGATTTCATTTGCTTGGTAACAGCCCAAATGCAAGAATTTGACTCAAAAGATGATGCACACTTTTAGAACAAATGGCTTAAGGGTAAAAATGCCCATAAAACTTACTGGAAAAGATTAATTTCTATCACTGCTGTGAACTGACCACACAGAATATAAAGAATTAAAAAAAAAATTAATAACCCACTTTATATTAAGTGGCCTTAACAACTATGTACTTACAATTAATCATTTGGTACAATGCATTATTGTGTACATACATGCTTTGACATTGTACTTATATTTTAAAAATACCTGCATGTAATTACATCTGTAATTAATTTCTGTAATTACATTTATAATTACACTGTTGACCCGTCCCTTACACCTTAACCCACCCATACCACCAACCCTGTCCCTAACCTCACCCCTATCCCACCTCAGTATCAGCTAAAGTGTTTTACAATACAATATGAACACAATAAGTACATAGTAGTACATACATGATGCAAGTGCATTGTAGTTAAGGCCACTTAATATAAAGTGGGACCAAATTCAGGAGTCAGCTGTCCACGGAAGTCCTTAAGATACCAGCACATTAACACACTCAGCAAAATATCCTCTAATTATCATTATCGATACAATCCCAGAAAATATAGAGATATCGTTTTTTTGTCAATGTCGTAAACCCCTAATTTATTTAATTTATATAATAATTTATTGATAATAATTGTTTAAATTAATATAATGATTAATACTTTCGACTCATCCATTTTCTTAAAAAAATGCTTTAAAGTCTGAAATGTGAAGTTTATCATTTTATTAACCTTTTTGTTTTTGTGAAAACTTGTATCTGAACTGTACATTTTTTTACTATATGTATTTACTACACTATACTATAATATATTAAGGATATAACAATGCCGGGTTTAAGCAGTATGTAAAAGGGCAAACAAGGAAGAGTAACTCGCTGGATAAATGTTTTGTAAATGTGGAGGGAGCATATGTGTCGAGGATAAGGCCACCGGTTGCAAACTCAGATGATAATGTGGTGCATCTTGTACCAATTTATAATTCTAAGCTGAAAAGCAGTAAACCAGAGAAAAAAAGTAATAACAGACTACATAGGTTTCTGTGTGCAGTCAGTGATACCAACTAAGCAGATTACAATCTATCCGAATAATAAGATGTACATTACTAAAGATGTCAAGCATGTGATGAATCTGAGGAAAATTGCTTTTAAGAAGAAGGATACAAAATAATTAAATCATCTAGAAAAGGAGATAAAGGGGAAAATACGAGAGGTGAAGATGGTACATAAAGGCTTTTAAGAGTAATAACACAAAACAGATATGGGATACTATGAAGGAGACGACTGGATTGTCAACAACACAGAAATCTTTAGCGGTAGATAATGAGTATCAACTGAATACATTTTTCTCTAGGTTTGATAAAGGGAATATTTCAGATCAGAGTGAGACTATTATTAAAACAGGTCAGACAGAATTGATGTTACGTTTGAACAAGTGAGGAGTACTTTTAAAAGGTTAAACCTATTTTTCAGAGTTCTGTAGACACTCATGTTATTCCTGAAGTGTGGAAGACTTTGTATGTAATAGTGGTGTACGATCCATCGATATGGATCAATACATCGATCAAGTGTCTAATGATACGATGTATCGATGCCGCACGTACAATATTGATACCTGTAGTATTTATGACAGCTGACGGAAGTGTGCAGCGCTGAGTGAGACGTTCTATACGCACACATCTGAAGAGCACACACACAGACAGATGCGTCTCAGTCAGTGTGAGAATACTTAGTTCAGTTCTCTTTTGCTTATTTTTGAGCTTGGACGAACAAAAACAGACACAATTACAGCAAAGTGCGTGTCGTGGGGAATATCCTGTGAACATAGTTGGTTATATATCTTAACGTAAACAGTTGAGAAAGAAAACACGTGTATCTCAGGATATTGGATCCATGCAATCCGTCTTAAAGTGAAAGCAGGCTAATAATAAACCTAAAAGAACACAATATCTCATTACTTTTGACTGAATAACGTTTGTAACTTTAATAAGGATTAATCTATATTTACTTTTATATAGAGAAGACTATGAAGACTATTTTACACTTTATTACTTTATTCATTTCTGTACCTGCAAACTTCTTTTAGAGCTACCTGAAAAGCACTGTTGACTGCATTTGTGTCTTGTGTCTGCTATTGCTTGTAATTTGGAAAAGATTCTTAGCACTTAGCCCTGCATGTCTGAATGAGACCCAGACTGCCATGAATAGAAGCAGCCAAAAAAATATGTTTTAAATTAACTTCTCAAAGCAAATTTAGTTTTAAGAGCTTTATTTTTGTAATGTCTTTTTGTATATTTATTTTTTAAAATATCATTGCACATTTTAGCACATCTGAAAGACTTTATTGTCTGTTGTCATGTTATAAGATTACTGATCTCATGCGTGACTTGATTTTTTCCAGTTATTTATTTTTCTTTATTATTTATAAAAAAGTGTATTTTTTGTTGTGAATGTCCCAGTTGAAGTACAGGGTGTGCAGATTTCAGATAAATGTTCATGTTATATATTTTGGATGCATTTGTGAGTTAATAAAAATGTAACTGAATGGCAGGAGATTTTTGCCTTCAAACACAAGGCTTAGAGTTGCATATGTGATATTGAACAGATTATGTAAATTCTTTGTTTATCAGTCTGTAAAATTAATCAATCAGAATTGGGGGTCTAAGTAGGCCTCTGGGCTCTGGAAAATAGAAAGGACTATACTAATGCACTGTAGCTGTGTGTTTATGTATTTATATTGTTGTTGTTTTTTGTATTAAGTTGTGTCTATTGTACTGTTTGGTTATTAATTGGTGTGGAAGTGTATTAATGTGAGACAGTACACGCTGTGAGATGCAAGACCATTTTTGGAAGAGATTCCAACAATAAAGTGTAATTGAGTTGAATTGAATGTACAGTTAACTGGTCACAATGTTGATGTGTGTCTGTAGATGATCTGATTGTGTGTGTGTATGTGTGTGTGTGTGTGAGAGAGTGTGTGTGTCTGTAGATGATCTGACTGTTGATGTGTGTGTTCTGCTCTCTTTCAGTCTTGCTGGCTGTAATCTCACTGCTCAGTGTTGTGAGAGTTTGTCATCAGCTCTACAATCCTCAAACTGTGTCCTGAGAGAGCTGGATCTGAGTAACAGTCACCTGCAGGACTCTGGTGTAGAGTTTATTTCTGATGGACTGAAGAGTTCAAACTGTCAGCTGCAGATACTGAGGTATTAAGAACATATAAAAGATAATTTACAGTCAACTGGTCACAATGTTGTTGTGTGTCTGTAGATGATCTGTCTGTGTGATGTGTGTCTGTAGATGATCTGATTGTGTGTGTGTATGTGTGTGTGTGTGTGAGAGAGAGAGTGTGTGTGTCTGTAGATGATCTGACTGTTGATGTGTGTGTGTTCTCTCTTTCAGTCTTGCTGGCTGTAATCTCACTGCTCAGTGTTGTGAGAGT
>NW_015507226.1:76903-77526 GCF_001515645.1 Sinocyclocheilus grahami
TGTGTTTGTGTGTGTATAGTGTGGATCATGGAGGAGCGATCAGGATGACAGCAGGACTACGAAAGTGTAGGTCTACACACACACACACACACACACACACACACACACTTGGTTGTGTGAACTCATCTCAAAAACGTTCATTGTTTTTTTTCTGTCAGGTTAATGATATCTTCTGTGCCATAAACAGACATCACAGAAACCTGTGCAAAACACTAGATTTACAGAGAAATATGATTTGTCCAGTTTATCCGTCTTTTTTAACTAGTTAGCAGTGCCG
The DNA here is from genome assembly GCF_001515645.1 of Sinocyclocheilus grahami. Taxonomy (NCBI): domain Eukaryota; kingdom Metazoa; phylum Chordata; class Actinopteri; order Cypriniformes; family Cyprinidae; genus Sinocyclocheilus; species Sinocyclocheilus grahami. The sequence continues at coordinate 77,181 of NW_015507226.1, forward strand.
GTCACTTTGCTCACAAAGATGATTTAAATAGTGTGTCACTACATAACAGTAATATGTGGATTCAGCTTTATACCTTTAAATTAATAACTAACTCTTGATTTCTCTGTGGATCTAAAAACACAGTTCAATGCATTTTCTTTATATTGACCTAAAAAAATCTGAACATATTATTTACAAAATACAGATGCCAAAATATCAGAAAGCTGCAGCAAATAATTATAGTTGGGAAAGACATTTGATTGAGTGTTTTATATTATATTATATTATATTATATTATTATAAAGAATTGAACTGTTCTGCGTGAGATTTTTTACAATGATTTTTTAATATAATTTCATGGTAACAC
>NW_015507226.1:77725-86321 GCF_001515645.1 Sinocyclocheilus grahami
GCCGTTGCTGCAGTCATTCGAGTGTTTTTAACAGTGAGAGCAATCATGCCATTTGCAGCATCTGCTGCTGATCTCATGAACTATTATCAACATTATTTTTGTAGTTTTACACACATTTCCATCTAATTTAAGAAAACAGAAACATACTTCATAAATAATACAATATTTTTCTGTATTAAAAATTAGTTTTGCCAAATTAAAATGACCGGGGGGAAAACATATTTTACATACATATGGGGTGGGGTGGGGTTTACGATGTTTTAAAAAACATATACTGTATATACAGTATATAATAATACATTTTAAATATGTATTTTTGAAAGTATATTTATTCATTTAAAATATACTGTAAAAAAAAAAAAATATATATATGCAAACAATGGCCAAAAAATATATTTGTTAAAATATGATTCTAAATATATTTACATAAATATAATTTCTACCAATATATTTTGGGCCATTTATTTGTATATTTTTTAAATATATATTTTAAATATAGAAATGTGTTTTTAAAACCATTTAAAAAGTATATTTTGACCTCTATATATTTCAGTCCAAGACAATTCATTTTCGAGCCCCAGAAATACATTTATAAATATATTTTGGTGTATGAAGGTTGAAACTAAATATATTTCCTATTTCAAAAATATATTTCTTTGAGCTTCCCTGTTTGCAACATATATTTAGCATATATTTCAAATATATTTTGGCCACGTAAAATATATATTTTTGCCATATGGGAGAGCTCACGCTGAACAAACTCTGGCGTATTGAGCGGATTCTGAATAAATGCCTCTGATTGGCCGTTGTGTTCACGCGCTCAACAAACACATCTGTGATTGGCTACAGTGATCAGCGCTGCAGAAACACACTGTAAATAGAAAGCGTTGATGCTCTTCACAGACACACAAACACACACAGGATCGTCTGAAAGCAGCGTCTGTCAGCGGGAACCCAACCGAGCCGCTGCTGCAGAACGACTGCTACCATTACACTTTAACACTGAAACACAGCTTTCACTATATTAGTGAGGACACTTGTGAATAGTGAGGACATTTGTGAATAGTGAGGACCGTTTGGACTTTGCAAATACAGTCAAAGCTGTAAACACACACAGACATCTTCACTGTTGTGTTGTTCTTGATGTTTCTCTCTTCTTGTGTTCAGATGCCTGTGATCTCACACTGGATCCAAACACAGCAAACACTCGACTCATTCTGTCTGATGAGAACAGGAAGATCAGACGTGTGTTTGAGGATCAGCCGTATCCTGATCATCCGGAGAGATTTGATGTTGTTCCTCAGGTTCTGTGTGTTGAGAGTCTGACTGGACGCTGTTACTGGGAGGCTGAATGGAGCGGAGATAAGGCTGCTATATCAGTGTCATATAAAGGAGTCAACAGGAAAGGATGGAGAGACTGTGAGTTTGGATCCAATGACAAATCCTGGAGTCTGATCTGCTTTAATAACAGATTCTCTGTCCGTCACAATAATAACGACACTGTTATACCTGCTGTCCGTTCATCCTCTAATAGAGCAGGAGTGTATCTGGACGTGTCGGCCGGCTCTCTGTCCTTCTACAGCGTCTCTGACACACACACACTCACACACTTACACACACTCACACGCTTACACACACTCACACACTCACACACACTCACACACTTACACACACTCAACACCACATTCACTGAACCCCTCTGTGCTGGGTTTAGAGTTGATTATGATTCCTCAGTGTCTCTGTGTGATATTAAACGATAGAGAGACTCTCTGTAAATCCTCTTTCTGATGTTCACATGCACACAAACTCATCAAATCTCACATAGTTACATTTGTATTCATTTATTTGTAATCAGTTTGTCATTGTCCTCCAGAAGTTATAAATCTAGATCAGACACACTGTTCTGAATCTTTAATAAACACAGTAATAAGGTTGCTTTAATATCTATATTGTAAACTGATCATCAAATGTAATAAGTTCATTAGTGCCTCATTGAATTATGAAGTGGTGTCTGAATCTCTGATGTGAACTGATGACAGTATGAATAATCATGAATGTGACTGAGATCAGCAGAATGAAACAGAGGCTGAATGGACTCAGAATGCTTTATTGTTCTGTCTGCGCTGATTTAACACTCGATTCACTAAATGAATTCTGTACAAACACTCACAGTATCGCTGCTGAACACAGTTGATCTGGCTGTGATTCCAGTCTTTCAGGAGCTTCAGAGCTTCAATCTGCTGCTTGATCTAGAAAATCTTCATCAGCATCTCTTCTTCTGAAATGATGGTCTTTTCTGCTTTATTAGGTCTCCACGAGCACAACAGCTTTATATGACAGGAGCGACACAGCAGCCTCGGAGCCTCAGCTCGCACTCGGATAACATTCACATCATTATGTGCATTAAAATAGTGCTTTATATACAATCTGAAACTAGTCTTTTGACATCTTACACGAGGCTCCCCAGCAAACAAGCCTACACTGGCCCTTTAAGGGCTGCCAGCGCAGGGCCCCTGAGAATTTGCTCATTGGCCAAATGTTGGCCCCTTAGCACTTGCCCTGCACGGGCAGCCCTCACTTAGCCTCCATGAAGCTTTAGCGCTGTTTTATAGAAAATAATAAAGTTTGAAATCACCATTATGGTGACAAGTGCTTGCTTTAGTTGGGTTCCTGGCCCTTGACTTTTTAACTTAAGTTTTTCTCTGGCTGCTGTAACGGTTTCTGAAGCACATTTGTTATAGCAAAAGTTGCAAGAAAAACTGATCAGATGATTCAATCATCACGTAGTGGTCATTCACTGAACTCACCCAGAGTTTGATCTCTGGGGATATTATTTAGATTGAACTATTTCACATTATATTAGCCCTACAACACAACTGCATGAAATTTTAACCTGCTCAGTGTCTCTGTGTGATATTAAACGATAGAGAGACTCTCTGTAAATCCTCTTTCTGATGTTCACATGCACACAAACTCATCAAATCTCACATAGTTACATTTGTATTCATTTATTTGTAATCAGTTTGTCATTGTCCTCCAGAAGTTATAAATCTAGATCAGACACACTGTTCTGAATCTTTAATAAACACAGTAATAAGGTTGCTTTAATATCTATATTGTAAACTGATCATCAAATGTAATAAGTTCATTAGTGCCTCATTGAATTATGAAGTGGTGTCTGAATCTCTGATGTGAACTGATGACAGTATGAATAATCATGAATGTGACTGAGATCAGCAGAATGAAACAGAGGCTGAATGGACTCAGAATGCTTTATTGTTCTGTCTGCGCTGATTTAACACTCGATTCACTAAATGAATTCTGTACAAACACTCACAGTATCGCTGCTGAACACAGTTGATCTGGCTGTGATTCCAGTCTTTCAGGAGCTTCAGAGCTTCAATCTGCTGCTTGATCTAGAAAATCTTCATCAGCATCTCTTCTTCTGAAATGATGGTCTTTTCTGCTTTATTAGGTCTCCACGAGCACAACAGCTTTATATGACAGGAGCGACACAGCAGCCTCTGAGCCTCAGCTCGCACTCAGATATCTCTAGAAATAACATTCAGTTTCATTCAGAAATCTGCATTAATGTAGTGCTTTATATGCAATCAGAAACTAGACTTTAACATCTTATATGAGGCTCTTACTCTGAAATCTACATTAATGTCTCTGTAGGTATTGTCAGATTGTTTCTAACGGCGCTGTGAAATACAGATTGAACTATGAGCACATGAAACTCAAACTAAGCGCTCCGCTGGATAATATCTGTGGTCTTGTTCGGTAGGACAGCTCGACTTCTGCTGATTTGTTGAAGTTACTGTATAACTGAACTGAGTACTATTAAGTTATAAATAAAGTCTGTAGTGAAATCCAAAAAAGAACAGTTAAAGTACATTTTAACATTAAGGGTAAAGCCATGTGTTTTGTGTTCTTGTAGCAGTAGAGCTACAATTACCTGATGTTCTTCTTCTTTATCACTGGAGAGTTAAAGCTAAAGCTTGAGTGGGTGAAGAACATCAGGAAGAAACCAAGACTTGTAGAAGAACCCAAAGAAATGGACCAATTCTCCCGTCCACACCCTGAGACTGGGACATCAGACCGGTGCTCACTGTACGACAGATTTCACCAAAAACCCCAAAGCGTCCTGAAGAGAGACTGCGGAGCCTGAAACTGATCCCAGACCTGCTCGTCTGGTTAATTCTTCAGCAGCAGAACAAATAAACACTGAGCTTTCCTCAAGACACTACTCACTGTGCCAAATGAAGCACATCCACTACATGATCTCACTCCGTCTGTATTTCACTGCACAATGAAACACTCGATCGCTTCTTCATGAAGGAAAAGCACAGCAGAGGCCAAGCGCATTGCATTCAATGCCAAACTGATATGTGGCCAAACAGTAAAAATTACTCTGACATGAAATGTATTAAAAAGCCACTTTATGTATTCAGATCACGTTACTATTTCCCAGTAAATTACAGAAACGCACACAAGAAGAACTGAGCATCAGTCAAGAAGTCCTCAAGCTCCAGCAAAGCGGGACAGTCCTGCTGTGGATGAGACTGATTTTCTGATTTTCAGTGCCGATGTTTCCAGTTAATGAGCAAAAGAAGGAAAGGAGTGTGCTGGTTACACCACTGACACATCTGAACAGTATTAATAGCAATATAAAATGATGAACACAAGTCTCCATCATTGGGACACAATGGCACAGCTGTGTGCTGTTGAGAAGAGAGAGCACATGTCATTGCTAGAGTCTCTCGTTATGAATCGCTGGAACGACGTGATCTGAAAGTCTGAGCTCAGACGATCTCGTGAAAGACACCAGCAGCCAATTAATGCCATGGCTATACGATAATGTGAGCACCTTATGATACCTCATGATTTTAATATTTCATTGCCGTTTCATTCACTTGATTACTGAACTGTCACATATACTGTATATAACTGTCACCTTATATGAGATATATAATCATGCAGATTTACGTTACAAGCTTTTGTAGAATTGTACAGTAAGAAAGTTATTTCCCTTAACCAGGAAACTAACGTTCTTAGAATTGACAAGACAGTTGACCCTGAGAGGTCAGCTAAATATCTACAGCGGATCTAAAATATGAATAGTTAATTATAACTAGTTATGGTTAGCTATTCATATTTCACATGAGCTGATTCGCTACAAAGTAGATACTGAAACACAACATAAATCTAAATACATTTTCTTGCTATGAATCTCCATATTGTGCTTTAAAGACTGTAAATTGTCGGATTGCACAAATCGCATCAGAAAGCCTAAATGTCAGTAACTGCTTCAGAATCTGTACTTTTCTCACACGAGTTTGAATTATTTTCATAAACATACAAACAATCATTATGAGCAGGTGAAAGAAGAGCAGTTTCTGTGTGATTCTGTTCTGTCCTCAGGTTGTGCTCTTGATGACTGAGCTTTAATGCTGGCTTTCTCTCTAACATGCATGTATTTAATATACAATACATATTTAGCTTTAAACGAAACTCTGCTTTGCTCATCTTCTGTTCCCACCAGAGATGAAACGTGTAAAGATGAGATCAGATGTATGGCCCAGGACTTTGCTGTTTGCATATTTCAAGAAATCTGGACAAAGTAAGGGACCGAACTGCGTGTGAACATGTTCTGCTGTATTGATGGAGCAGTTATATAAATGTATATCTGATGCATCCAGAAGTCAAACACTGCAGTGGATTCAGTGGGACAGCTGTAATACATGGCTGTGCTGGCATTGATCCAGCAATGATCACAGAGGACGAGCCATTCACCTGTGGATGTGACTCTGATCAATCATGTCCTTATGAGAAGTATGCAGTTTACATTTGCACACACACTTCATTAAATACATTCAGTGTTCGAATAACCCTCCAATCTCTCTTTACAGAGCACTGTCAGTGTTGAAGCTGGGGTTGCTGGTGGACATTGTAGTGATGGATCAGACATGATGCTAAACAAGAGGAATATTTACATTTACATTTACATTTAGTCATTTAGCAGACACTTTTATCCAAAGCGACTTACAATTGGGGGATACATAAAGCGATTCTTCTTAAGAGAGGCAAACAGACACAAGAAGTGGTTGTAATACCAAGTTCTTAGACATTGTTCAAATAAGTGACAAGCTATACATCTCAATAACTGAATAAATGCGACTGTCCTTTGATAAAGTGCTCATTTGTATATATATGCAGTCTCTCAGAGACATTTACATGCATGTCTGTCGGAATTTTCTGGAAGTGAACAATTAGAAAAATACACATTTGTTACACTTGTTTCAAACAAATACTGTGTGGGTTTGATTAAAACAAGCATTTGTTGCACATTATAGGAACGACACAACGCTTGACAAGCGGCACAATAAGATCTAGCAGGATGTTTGTGCATCATAACCAGCCAACATTTTCCCCAAAACTGAAGATGAGACTTCATGAAAAGATTTCTGTTTTCGATGAACAGCAGGAAACAATAAATCAATAAAATAGGTATATATTTATATCAAATTATAGATATTGATATTATGTTTTGTATTGGTGTTAATTGTCCCTGAATGTAAATATCTGCTGATCAGCCGTCTTCAGCTCTGCTGCTGGGTTCTACAGTCTCTCTTCTGCTCTTTGAGAAGATTTGACTTCATTTCACATCCTTACATTAAAGCTGCAGTTAGATTAAAACTGCTTTGTTAATAATGTGATCTAGTTTATCATACTAGACTTATGAGTCTTAATGCCATATTGATCTTGATTACAGCACATAAGTGTAACTATATGAGATTGTTCATTAGTATTATTGATTGTCATTAAAGTTCCCTTTATATAGAGCTTTATCCAGATGTTTGAAAGCAGCTTTACAGAGACAAACGTGAGGATAATGTGCTGTAAAGCAGCTCTAAAGAGACGATCATGTCATTGTTCAGCTGAAGTCAGGTCAGTTCAGTGTAAAGTGCAGCACTGATGGACTGAGTTGAGTGAATCATTAAAACAGCTCTAGGTTCAGCAGCTCTCGTCCAATGGCGTCAAAGCACGCGCAGGTGAGTCACGCAAACGCGTCACGTGATCTCTGAAACGCTCTGCAGGTAGAACAGGTAACGCGTCTTTCTGCTTCCGGAAACACTTCCGGTCGAAAACAGCAGCTGAAGCTTCATCGATGAGGAGACGCATTAAATATCACTCTTCACGGTCAGTTCAGGGGTTTTATTCTGATATCACGTCTTATTATGCTTTGTGTTTCAGTCTCTCCCAGAAAGAAAGAGCGCAGAGTCCTCAGTTCCGCTTTATGTGTTATATTTTCCACAAAAACATGAAGCCAGTGAGGAAAAGCAGTATTAGCTGATCAATTCTGAGCCCAAACAGACTGATCAATACGTGTTTAACTGACCTGCTGCTGGATTTCATCAGAAGATGAGCAGAAATGAAGCTGAACATCAGATTATAGAACGAAAGAGATTTCAAAGGAAAGAAAAGCTCCAATATGATATTTGATATTTCTGATCTTTACTGATTATGATTATTATTTTAATAGATCTGTTTTGGAGAGAGAAACAGAAGTTTACAGGCCAGAGATGTAATGATTTTGATCAAGTACTATATCTAAAAGTGAATATAATGTATATTGAGAGAACATTTGCTAGTTCTTATAAGGCCTGATTTCTCCAGCAGATTTAAAGGGCATATGATGCTGCTAAGAAGAACAGTATTGTGTGTATTTGGTGTAATGAAATGTGTTTATGCGGTTTAAAGTTAAAACAAGCCAAGAGCTTGAAACACACCAAAGAGAAAGAAACAATTGAAATCGCATCATATGACCCCTTTAACATACTTTAGTTTTTAACGCTGCTGTAGAGAATAAGTGTTTATACCCAAACTATAAACTTTTATCCCATTACTTATGTTATTTAAATGTCTGTAACACAGAAATAATGATGTGTGGTTGAAAAGACACTCGTGATGTGAAACAGTCGTAACAGACAGAGCTGAAGCAACATTCAGGAATAAGATCGCGTGGGTGTTTGGATCGATATCGCAATCTTTAAACGATTAATCGTGCAGCTCGAATGTAAACACTGCGAATTGTTTAGCGAGGATATCGTCACGTTCTCGCGAGACACACCCCTAGGCTTCAAGAACAGCTCTGAATATAATCTTCATCAGATGTGAGGATCAGTTAGTTGATGTGTGTGAGTGACGTCACGTTACAGCAGCAGAAACACATCCAGCTCTGAACAGAGTCCTGCTTTTCTCCTGCTGCTGAAGTCAGATATGTTCAGTAAGACACAAGAGCATCAGTGAGCTCAGATACTGACGATGCTCATGAGGAGCACTCTTCAGATCTTCTTCACTGCAGTCAGTAAAGCAGCACTTTATGCATTCAGAAGAACAAACTGCTGCAGCTCCACATTCTCTTCAATCTCATTGTGTGTGCAGCGTTAAGATTGCTTTTCACTGCAATCACTGGAATAATAATCACTATATTACGTGTCGTGTGTTCTCTTGTGTTTCCATATGCAGGACTGAAGTCAGTTTGTGATTATGGAGAGCAGAGAGAGCAGAGAGAGATCTTCATCTGCTGATC
>NW_015507226.1:87769-88652 GCF_001515645.1 Sinocyclocheilus grahami
GTTTTTTTCGAAGATGGTCCAATTGTTTATAACAGCGCAGTAGAGGCGATGGAGGATCTAAAGAAGAAAGGATTGACAACGGCCAGCATCAGAGAATATCATACCACCGCATCGGCATCCATGGAAAGACTGAGTAAAATCTCTTGGGAAACAGCGGGCGCAAGGCCACGACACAGCCGAGCAAGAGAGAAAGAGAGAGCGTGGAAAAGACTCCAGGATTTCCGCCGGGACAGTGGTGATACCGATTGACTTTTTCTCACTAGTTACAAAGTTACAAATAACTTATAGCCAAGATTGAACCAGAACCAGAATGATAGTCATAAATGAAAAACATTTTTGTCTGGGAGTTCTAGTTCTATAATTATTCTACTAAGTGCACTGATTTATAATATCGGATTGCACTTGCGGAGGCCCTTCGTTAATCAAATATTTTCCTTTCCAAACAGAAGTTCATGGCTTTGATCATGAAAGTTACTGTTTTTTTTTTTGGTTGCACATTTTATATTTTTCGATGCTGTGTTAAATGTGTTACGATGTTAAGGTCAACCAGTGCTTACAGTATGAAAGTGTACGATGATAAATGTTGTAGCAAAAATATAGAATAATATCACTTAATGTTAACAGGTTACAAAATCCTATCAAACGAGTTAAACTCATAGCAGAGATGAAAAGAGAGAACCAGAACCTTTTGGCAAGAAACTCACCTGGTACAAACTGAACATGAGAAACTGAAAAGGTTAGGATTTAGAAACACATTTTATTCATCCTATGCTAAGGCACATGCTAGAGGAGTTGCAATATTAATTTAAAATAAGGTGACTTTTCAGGCTTCCAGCCGAATTGCTGATGAAGAGGGATGTTACATTTTGGTAAAAGGGATCCT
>NW_015507226.1:88662-90836 GCF_001515645.1 Sinocyclocheilus grahami
GTGGCTGACTAAATACTTTTTTGCCCCACTGTATATATTTTTTAAATTAGGAAGTAATTAATTTTTAATAATTATTAAAAAAATGTTCTTCCTTATCCTAGAAGTGTTGTCCTCCAAACAATCTGCAGTATAAAGTGACTGTATCTATGTAGGATGTGCTATACATTGTTAAAAAAGGTTAAATGTATAGTTCACCCAAAAATAAAAATTAGCACATGATTTACTCATCCTCAAGCCATCCTATGTGTATATGACTTTCTTCTTTCAGAGAAATACAATCAGAGTTATATTAAAAAATGTCCTGGCTCTTCCAAGCTTTATAATGGCAGTGAATGGGTGATATTCAATAGTCCAATGGAAATCTAATAAACTAATAAGATATATCCATCATAAATATAATACCATTATGATATAATAAGAAAAATATCCATATTTAAAACTTTATAAACCATAATCTCTAGCTTCCGCTAACTGTCGTACTCGTGTTCAGGAGAGAGTGGCGTTGCAGCAGAACACAATGTGTGCAAGGCTATCTGACTAAAACATGCAAAGGACAAGACAGCAGAAACAGTCAAATTACAAAATGTAAACATTTTAAAACAAAATGATTTCCTTTTACACATTTACATTCATCAGTAATATCTGCTGTTAGTGATGAGGCTGGGCACATTTGAGCAGACAGTAATTGATCAGACAAGCGTCACTCGTTCAGAAGATGAATCTCTGTCATCAGCTGTGTTTCAGCCAAGCCCAGGCCCGCTTCTACAGGGGTTCAAACGATAGCAACAGCACCCTCTCGTGAAGCTGTAGTAGTAGCATACTGCAGATCTGGCAAACTATCACCCGGACATCTCCACGCTCTGGTTCATCAGACTCCTCCTGAATAAATCAGAGACAGAGAGATTTATAACCAACCTAAATCAAGAACTTTTTTTTTTTTATCTATTTTTATATTTTATCACTTCCGTTCAATTAAATACTGCAGGTTCAGTGGAAAGAAAAGTAGATGCTAGTCATTCGAAGATTGAAGAATTTGAAGATTACATGAACTAGAAGATATTATACTGTTAAAGGATTAGTTCACTTCTAGAATAAAAATGTCCTGATAATTTACTCACCCTCGTGTCATCCAAGATGTTCATGCCTTTCATCAGGAAATGTATATTCTGGAAGTGAATAATCCAAATAATGTTCAGTCATATTAATTTAGTTTAGGCCAGAAAGCAAGGTAAGGAATTAGATCATTTTAACAGATGATCACAAATCTGAGCAGGTGCTGGGCAATGTTCCCTCTAATTTAGTTTTCTTGCTGAGCAAAACGTTTCTCTATTGGGAAGATATTTCGGTCACCTGAGCAAAAACATTCTTTAAACCAGAGCTGCACAGCGCACACAAAAGTGTGTAACTTTTAACTTTAATGTGCTGTTTATATTTGATTTGACACTTGATGTAAATAAATGATGCACATTTTAGGTTAGCTGAGAACACATTTTTACAGTATAATACACTGCCGTTCAAAAGTTTGGAATAAAAAAAAAAGCTTTTTTAAAATAAGTTTATTATGCTCATCTAGGCTGTATCTATTTGAAATATTATTGCAATTTAAAATAAAAGTTTTCTATGTGAATATCTGTTAAAATATCATTTATTCCTGTGAATCAAAGCTGTATTTTCAGCATCATTCCTCCAGTCTTCAGTGTCACATGATCTGCAGAAATCAGTATAATATGCTGATTTATTATCAGTGCTGGAAACTGTTTTTGCTGCTTAATATATTTTGGGACCTGTGATACTTTTTTCAGGATTCTTTGATGAAATTCTGAATCTTCTCCGGTTATACAAAATGGAAATAATCGCAGACCTTTCTAACATTCACAGTGAAGGATGTAACTGTAAAATGTAAGCTCTGCGCTGAGGAGAACACGTCTCTAAAGCATTAAACAGCAGACGCGTCTGTCAAAGCACAACAGGACAAACCGCAGTAAACGCTTGAAATGTCATGAAAATATCTAATCATGTGTTTTTCTTTAATTTAGGAATACAACAAGACATTTACAAGCAAAATTATTTAATTCATTGGAGTACGAAAGGCACACAACGTTTTTAAATAGTTGTTCTTGTGATATTTGAGCAGAGCAGATGGAGAGCGAAGCATCTCTGGAGGAGCCGCCTCT
>NW_015507226.1:93643-94952 GCF_001515645.1 Sinocyclocheilus grahami
TAAAAGCTGAACAATTCTAAATGAACTCTGTTATTTGACAGGACCTTGATCGCTTGATGGAGAGCGAAACTCAAGCACTCAGTGTTCAGTGAATGAAAATATATCTGTGTATATTACTAAACTTGTAATTAGCCTCTCACACACACTGGCGAGTAAATTCTAAGAATTTATTAGCCAATGGCTAACGATAGATACATGCGAGTGATTTACTTGGAATGTAGAGGGTTGGCTTCTGTTGTGTGTCATTCAGCGTCATTCCGCTTATCCCACCTTTACTAGCTGTTAAGTTAATCGAAAGCTAATTGTGACTGGATAGTGATTTTGTTCTATAACGAGCTTGGTTACCTTTGATTAGGCTGTTCTTGTGTGATAGAAACCCAACTACTACTTGTAGTACTACTTGTATCACGCAGTCGTAAATCAATTTTGAAATACATTGAAAAACATGTAGTCAGGACCATAAAAATAGAGCTGAAATATGGGACTGTCCCAGGAAAAACAGAACGTCTGCTCACCTTACTCAGAGTGAAGATTTACTTGCATTGTAGATGATTTTTATAATAAATGAAACGGCAGACAGAACTAAAGGAATAATTATTTCTGTTTTCTCAGGATTTCATGGAGACAGAAATCTTCATCTCCTGATCACAGCTGTATGTCTCTGAAGAGTGACAGATCCATGGGTCCTCCTCCTGAATTCAGTGATGATCCAGTGACCTTTGACCCCAGGTGAGATTGTCAGGATTAAGGACCTGTTTCTGTTTCAGTGTTCCCTTATTTGGTTATGTTCCTGTTCTCGTTGTCTCATTATTAGTTGATTCCCCGCACCTGTCTGTCCCTCGTTAAGTTTAGTATAAATGTGTATGTCTCCTCGTTTCCTCGTTCCCTTACTCCAGCGAATCGTGACAGAAGTTTCCTCCGTGTGTCTACCCTCCGTTTTTGTTTCCGTTATTTTTTCCCTCAGTGTTTCCGTTGTGTTTTACATGGATCCCCTCTCCCGTCCGGAGTACCTCCTCCTCCTGCTGGAGCAGGGGGAGAGATCGCTCGAAGGCCATACTAGACTGTTCCTGGTCCTCCCTGCTCTAACCAGCTACCCGGACGACACACTCTGTGTGTTCTACGACGCCAGCTTAAACATCTCGTGCAGAGCGCTGTCGTCCGAAGATGGTCTTAGAGCGAATTTTGCCGACTTTGTGGAGTGCACACTGGGGATCTCACCAGTTCCACTCTGGACCCAGTGCCCAGACCACCATCTCCCCGCTGCGCGGAGCGCATGCCCGAGCCCACCGATGATGGAGAGCCGGAGCCT
>NW_015507226.1:95999-96362 GCF_001515645.1 Sinocyclocheilus grahami
CTGTCCCTCATTAAGTTTAGTATAAATGTGTAGTCTGCCTCATGTATCCTTGTCGGGTCTTGAACATCATCCTTGTGCTCTGTGTCTCCCTGTTGGATCATTAAAGACTCTTTTTTTTGGGAAATCTCCACATCTCCTCGTTCCCCTGCTCCAGCGAATCGTGACAGAGATATAATCCAGTGTTAAGGTCAATTCATGCTGCACTGATAAACACTGACCAGCGTGAACAATCACTGGATCACAGGACATCATTTCTCAGATGCTCCACGAGTCGACAAGTGCTACTTCAACTGTTCAATCAGAGAAAAAACACTGAGCAACAGCAGCAGATTCAGACAGGAGTCACACACTGATCCACAAACC
>NW_015507226.1:96372-97605 GCF_001515645.1 Sinocyclocheilus grahami
TATTTTTTTAAGTTAAAAATAAATAAATTTTAATCATTAAAAAAATGAAATTTCTACCTCATCTTGCCCAATGTTGTCCTCCAAAAAAGGTGCAATATAAAGACTATGAAAACAAATATAGTGAATTAATCTGAGTAGGATATGTAGTTCATTATGTGCAAAAAAAAGGTTCAAATATAAGAACTACATTCCAAACAAACAAACAAAAACAAAAAAAACTGATTTGACTTTGACTGAAATGACTAAATTAAAAATAATAAACAAAAACAAAAACACAGCATATTAACTTGTACCAGGTTTGAGAGACACACATTCCCTCATTTAAACATAGAAATTATATTCTGCTGCTCCAACATTTACTGTTACTGCTCAAATAAAAATACCATTATGAACTCTAAACCTACACATGGGGCCAGATTTACTATCAGCTTGCGTCACTGCAAACCCTCATTTGACGTTAAAAAACTACTATCAGGGAAAAGGTGTGGACAGTTATTTTTGCCACTCACCTTATTGACTATGCATTTGTAGGAGTTTCCCTGTCGATCAGTGAATTTATGGGAGGAGAGTATTAAAATGAATCACGCAACGCAATTTACTAAGATTTGCGCTCGTCGAATTACTGGTATTTGAAGCATTAGTTAACACCCAAAAAAGCATGTCTTAAAGCAGGCTGTAATTTGTGCTGCTCGTGGTAGATTGTTCTGGTCATTATGGAAATGATCTGGCTGCATCTGTGTACTTTAATGTGCACATTGTCAGTAAATCGCATGTAGAAATTTCCCCTCCCATCGGCACTCTTATGAAATTGCGCTCTAATGCTAATTTGCCCGGTTTAGTAAATCTGGCCCTTAATTTCTAATTAAATATTCTCATGAAATTATTATGTAGAAATATTTTAGTAAAATGTATATTTCAGTCAGAGTTATTGTGCTCCTGTTCTGCTGCGCGTCACGTGTTTGACATGCATGTGTTCACCGGCGCTCCTTCACTGACGTCTGTGGAGTTTAATGTAGATTTCTTCTCAGGTTATGCAAAATAGAAAATACTTTCTAACATTCACAGAGAAGGATTTAACCGTAAATGTAAGTTCTGCGCTGAGGAGAACACGTCTCTAAAGCATTAAACTGCAGACACGTCTGTCAAAGCACAACAGGACAAACCGCAGTAAACGCTTGTGCTTTCATCTGAAGAGCTGAATATAAAGCGCTCTGATGTTTCAAGACTCTGTAA
>NW_015507226.1:98579-98968 GCF_001515645.1 Sinocyclocheilus grahami
CAGTGGAGTGTTGCAGTGATGTTTGTCCTTCTGTAGGTTTCTCCCGTCTCCACATATGATCATAGAGCTCAATTAGAGTGACCATCAGGTTCTTGGTCACCAGTCTAACCAAAGCCCAATTAGCTCAATCCATCAATTGCTCAGTTTGGCCGGGCGGCCCGCTCTAGGAAGAGTCCTGGTGGTTCCAGACTTCTTCCATTTACAGATGATGGAGGCCACTGTGCTCATTGGGACCTTCAATGCTGCAGATATTTGCTGTACCCTTCCTCAGATCTGTGTCTCTATACAATACTGACTCGAGGTCTACAGACAATTCCTTGGACTTCATGGCTTGGTTTGTGCTTTGACATGCACTGTTAACTGTGGGACCTTATATAGACAGGTGTGTG
>NW_015507226.1:115542-116323 GCF_001515645.1 Sinocyclocheilus grahami
CACCATCTATGCGGTGCGAGCTCCGCAGAACTGCCATCCTCCAGCATCGCCGTGGTCGGAGTATACCTTGACGCCGCCTCTGGGCTCCAGACTCCGCCTCAGCCCGTTGACCCGTCGGCTCCACCATGGCTCCTAGCTCCCTTCTTTCCAACCGTGGCCCGGCAGTCCACTAGCTCCGCCGGGCTCCCTCGTTCCTCCAGCTCCGCCTTGGTCTGGCGTCGACCATCCTGCGCCTCGGGACTCCACTGCTCCGGCTTCACCTCGTTCCTTCGTCCCTCCGGCTCCGTCAGGCTCCTTCATCCCCTCGACTCCTCCTCAGTCCTCTGTCGCTCTGGCTCCACCACGGCCTCCCAGATCCACGCCTTCGCGCCGGTCACCGGCGCCATCTGCACCACCTATGACCTCCGGATCCTCCCCATCGCCCTGGCTCATCGGCTCTCCATCTCCGCCTCTGGCTCCTCCACCACCTGCTCCTCCGACGTTTGTCAGCCCCCTGGAATCGGCGGCCATTCCTCCTCCATGGCTCCTCCCTCCGTCGGCTCCACCGTGGGCTGCCGTTATGGCTGTGGCCTGGGTCCTGCTGTGCTCCTCCTGCTCCGGGCCCCTCCTGTCTCCTCCCTGGCTCCTCCCTAGTCTCTGTCTGCCGGCCCCCTCCCAGGTGCCCGTCCTCCTCCCGAGCCTCCTCCTTAGTTCCCATCCGTTCCCCCCCTGTGTTGTTCTACGACACGAGGACGCACCTTCCGGGAGGGGGGCGATATGTCAGGATTATGGACCTGTTTTG
>NW_015507227.1:0-398 GCF_001515645.1 Sinocyclocheilus grahami
GACAGACAGACAGACAGGTAAGACAGACAGACAGACAGTCAGACAGACAGGTAAAACAGACGGTCAGACAGACAGGTAAAACAGACAGACAGACAGGTAAGACTGACAGACAGGAGGAGTCTCTCACCTTCACAGGCTTTCCTGTCTGCGGTGGGGATGAAGCCCATGTCACACTCACAGCGGAATCCACCCGCGACGTTCAGACAGTGTCCGTTCTCACACAGATTCACGTTCTCCGCACACTCATCCGTGTCTACAGAACACACGCACGCATTAACAGCGGCACCACATCACGTGTGTGAATGAGCGTGTGTGTGTGAATCAGTACCGACGCAGTAGAACCCGTCTCCAGTGAATCCCTCTTTGCACAGGCAGCGGTAGGAGCCCATGGTGTTCAT
>NW_015507227.1:1493-2538 GCF_001515645.1 Sinocyclocheilus grahami
GGAGTTTAATCTCTTACTGAACTAAAGTTGTCTGATGAGATTGTTTAACGAGCGTGTCACTGAACGTGTCTGATGAAGTTCAGCTGTGAGCCCTTCACATTCTGTTCCTTCATCGAGTCTCTTTAGACTGCAGCTCTCCGTCTGTCCTCAAATAACCGGAGCGGAGCGACCTCTCCGTCTGCCTGCGCTTTTATTAGAGCAAATCTAATCCGCAAAATATGCTCAGCACACATCCAGCTGACACCGAATCAAAGCGATAAAACCAGAGAGAGGAAATAATGGAGCGCTTCAGTGTTTACTCCAAAATAAACCACTTAACTGGCCTTACAGCACATGACACACCTTCTAAAAATTCATAAAACACAGAAAATCCATAAACATGTCAAATTAAAATAAATTAAAATAAAAACAATAAAATAAAACACTTACTAAACCTTAATTAATTCATAAAAATGCTAAATTTAAATAAAAAATATATTAAAACAATAGCTAAAAATAATAAAATCAAGTTTAATATTTAAATAATTTATTTTAAAATAAAAAATCAAAACACTAACAATTAATTAAATCATAAAATGTCAAATTAATATGTGATTTTAGAAGAAATAAAAAAATTGTTACCTGAAATAAAATAAACTCAAATACATTTTTCATTTTCGTTTAGTTTAGCTTGATGTACCAAAACAGCTCAAACTAAAACTGAAGTAAACTTTTATAAAAACTAAACAAGACACCTAAAAAAAACTAATAAGAATGACAGTAATAATAATAACTGTCACAATTAAACTAAAAAAAATAATCAGAGAACGATGAACATGCAAATGTGTTGTTAAATTGCTGAAATATAACCTAAATATCAATCTATAATGTTGCTGGTCAAAGCGGATAAAAGTTTGGGAATCCCTTCATCCCAACTTAAACTCATTTCTATTATATTTCTATTGGTGTTTCAGACACACTTCAGTACAGCTGAATTGTTGATAATGTTGGATCACCACACAGACATATTTGTAACAATAAGTTGCAAAAACAAAAGTGTGTGTGT
>NW_015507227.1:6069-6637 GCF_001515645.1 Sinocyclocheilus grahami
GAGAGAGAGAGAGAGAGAGTGTGTGTGTGCGAGAGAGATAAAGCTAAATAACATAAAGCTCTTGCTGTTTGCAGATGATCTGGTTCTGCTGTCTCCAACAGAAGAGGGTCTACAGCAGAGCCTAGACATCCTGCACAAGTTCTGTCAGACCTGGGCCCTGACGATTAACCCTAACAAAACTAAAGTACTAACATTCCAGAAAAGACCCAGAGTTCAGGGAAAGAGACATAACTTCACCCTTGGTGTGACCAAAATTGAAAATGTCACAAACTACACATACCTCGGGCTGAAGATAAATGCCACTGGCAAGCTAAATTTGGCTGTGAATGAACTGAAAGAGAAAGCAAGAAGGGCCTTTTATGCCATCAAAAAATCTATCCAAATTGAAATACCAATTAGAATCTGGCTCAAAATATTCCAATCAGTCATAGAACCTATTGCATTATATGGCAGTGAAGTGTGGGGTCCTCTCCTAAATCACCAATTCGAAAAAAAATCCGATTGAAGCCCTGCATGCTGAGTTCTGTAAGAGTCTCCTCAGAGTACAGAGGAGCACACCGAACAACGC
>NW_015507227.1:6698-11956 GCF_001515645.1 Sinocyclocheilus grahami
ATGAGTGACCTACCATTTTAAAGCCCTTAAAAACCATGAAGTGAACCCTGAAAAAAGTCCCCTGATTCAGACGGTCCTGAGGTCCTGAAAACAGACTAACATGACTAACAACATCCAGCATCAGGACTCTGAAATATTCATCCACAAAATTCGGCCCAACCAAATTATAAAAGCACAAAAAGAAAATTATCTAACCTATTGGACTGAAACAACAGAAATGTGAGGGGTAGGTTTAGGGGTAGGGTTGGTGTAGGGCAATAGAATATACGGTCTGTACAGTATAAAAACCATTACGCCTATGGAGAGTCCCCATAAACCATAAAAACAAACCTGTGTGTGTGTGTGTGTGTGTGTGTGTGTGTGTGTGAGAGAGAGAGAGCGTGTGTGTGTGTTTATGAGTGTGTATGAGTGTGTATGAGTGTGTGTGCGCGCACTGACCCCTGACCTCGAACACTCACCCCACCCATGACGCTGATGCCCACTGATGATGTCACTCTTATTTACTCGTGCCGACAGGCTAATTAAAACATCCGTGACGAGAAATGCAGATGACCTTCACACACTCATCAATCACTGATGCAGCTCTCCCACAATCCACCAGAAGTCAAATAAATTATCCTCAGTTCATTACCATCACACGCCAGCCCCATCATGCCTGGAAAACATCACGTTAAATGAAGCTCACAGCTAAATCGCCAGTAAAAATACACAGAGACACAAACGGCTACAGATGTGCGGAAAGCGCTTTTAGGATGAAAATGTGAAAGAAATTAAAAGAAAAAGCCAACAGAAAGAAACAACAAGCAGCGAATCTGAACGGGACAGAAACACACGCAGAGACGAACTCGGAAACCGGCCAGAGGATTCAATCACACAAACATGAGGAAGACCGCTGCTGCCGCCCATGTGCTTCGACTGCTTCATTAGCCACTGATCAGCGCTCAGGAATCTGGGCCGAATATCTCCCAGCGCTCAACCTCACGTGCAAATATCCCGAGCTGGAGCTCCGGGAACATGAGGAGTCCAGGATTCCTGCGCGCTGACTCAGATCAGACGAGGAAAACATGCTCCGAAAACACAGAAAATATGAGCGAGAGAGAAACATTTGAATCACAAGCAATTCTATTACCCACCCAGTTAAAATCCACTTTGTAGTTGTTTATCGTCCCGTAGTTCAACTGGGTAACTTCTTGGAGGAGTTGGATGCGTTACTCTCAAACTTCCCTGAGGATGGTACTCCTCTGGTACTACTCTGTGACTTCAACATCCACCTAGATAAACAACAACAACACCCTACTTTCCTCATTTGACCTCAAGCGAGTGTCTACTACGGCTACTCACAAATCAGAAATCCAATTGGACCTCATCTACACACGCTACTGCTCCACTGACAACACTTTAGTTACTCCGTTGCACACCTCAGACCACTTCCTCATTACTTTAAACCTCAGACTGACTCCGGACAGAACACAAACTCTTCTGCAGGTCACCTTTCGGCGAAACCTACGCTCGCTCTCTCCCACTCGCCTATCCTCTATGGTTTCATCCTCACTTCCTCCACCTGCTCAGTTTTCAGCACTTTTAATTACACAATTAATGAGAGTCTATGCAACGTCCTCACTAAAAAAAAATGTGAGTGTGTGTGTGTGTGTGTGTGTGTGTGTGTGTGAAGGGCGTCTCACCTGTACAGCCGGTCGTCCCTTTCCTGACGGAGAAGCCGAGGTCACAGTGACAGATGAACGAGCCCTTTGTGTTTTCACACTTCCCGCTCAGACAGATGTTTGGATTCAGCTCACACTCGTTCACATCTGACACACACACACACAGAGATTAAATAAGAAAACGTATGTACTGTATGAATGTATAAGTGAGTGTGTACTGTGATGGAATCAGAAGGTAACAGCATGCTACTTTGACATTTACCACAGCACTGAATGAGTACCATATTCATACATTATGACAGGGATTCTCAGATTTTTTCAGCTGGAAACACTTTGAGAAATTAAGTTCATATTTCAATCATTTAACAACACATTTGCCAGTTCATAGTTCATCGATGTCGACTAATGAGCACATGACAAGCAAGTAAACAAATAAAATATTGAATATTTTTTAGTAAGTATTTTATTGTGATGGTTTTTATTTAAAAATTATTTTATTTTTTACCTTTTATGATTTAATTATTTTTAGCATTTTATTTTGATGTCTTTTATTTAAAATAATTTAATTTTTATGATTTAATTAATTGTTAGCTTTTCATCACCTCGTCAGCCTCAGTTTGGGAAACCCTGTGTTATGGTATTCACACAGTACTTTAGTGTACTTCAAAGAATACTATGGTATTACCACAGTGCATGTCCAAATAGCCATGCAGGTATGCAGGTGATGAATGCTGATGTTCTCATGTCCTCAGCCTCATTATGAATGAATGAATGAATGAATGAATGAATGAATGAATGAATGAGTGTGTGATTTACCCAGACATGATTTCATATCCTCAGACGACATGTAGCCATCAAAACACAGGCACTGGAATTCACCGGGGATGTTGGTGCACTGACCGCCATGACAGATGTCAGGACTGTCCTCACACTCATCGATATCTACAAACACACACATAAGCGGACAGGGGTCAGTACAGTGTGTGTGTGTAGTGTGTGTTTGTGTGTGTGTGTGTGTGTGTGTGTGAGAGAGAGAAAGTGTGAGAGTGTGTGTGAGAGAGAGAGAGAGAGAGTGTGTGTGAGAGAGAGAGAGAGAGAGTGTGTGTGAGAGAGAGAGAGAGAGAGTGTGTGTGAGAGAGAGAGAGAGAGAGTGTGTGTGAGAGAGAGAGAGAGAGAGTGTGTGTGAGAGAGAGAGAGAGAGAGTGTGTGTGAGAGAGAGAGAGAGAGAGTGTGTGTGAGAGAGAGAGAGAGAGAGTGTGTGTGAGAGAGAGAGAGAGAGAGTGTGTGTGAGAGAGAGAGAGAGAGAGTGTGTGTGAGAGAGAGAGAGAGAGAGTGTGTGTGAGAGAGAGAGAGAGAGAGTGTGTGTGAGAGAGAGAGAGAGAGAGTGTGTGTGAGAGAGAGAGAGAGAGAGTGTGTGTGAGAGAGAGAGAGAGAGAGTGTGTGTGAGAGAGAGAGAGAGAGAGTGTGTGTGAGAGAGAGAGAGAGAGAGTGTGTGTGTGTGTGTGAGAGAGTGTGAGTGTGTGTGTGTGTGAGGTGAGAGTGTGTGTGTGAGTGTGTGAGTGCGTGCGTGAGAGTGCGTGTGTGAGTGCGTGCGTGAGAGTGTGTGAGAGAGTGAGAGTGTGAGTGTGTGTGAGAGAGAGTGTGTGTGTGTGTGAGAGAGAGAAAGTGTGAGAGTGTGTGTGAGAGAGAGAGAGAGAGAGAGAGAGAGAGAGAGAGAGAGAGAGAGAGAGAGAGAGAGAGAGAGAGAGAGAGAGAGAGAGAGAGAGAGAGAGAGAGAGAGAGAGAGAGAGAGAGAGAGAGAGAGAGAGAGAGAGAGAGAGAGAGAGAGAGAGAGAGAGAGAGAGAGAGAGAGAGAGAGAGAGAGAGAGAGAGAGAGAGAGAGAGAGAGAGAGAGAGAGAGAGAGAGAGAGAGAGAGAGAGAGAGAGAGAGAGAGAGAGAGAGAGAGAGAGAGAGAGAGAGAGAGAGAGAGAGAGAGAGAGAGAGAGAGAGAGAGAGAGAGAGAGAGAGAGAGAGAGAGAGAGAGAGAGAGAGAGAGAGAGAGAGAGAGAGAGAGAGAGAGAGAGAGAGAGAGAGAGAGAGAGAGAGAGAGAGAGAGAGAGAGAGAGAGAGAGAGAGAGAGAGAGAGAGAGAGAGAGAGAGAGAGAGAGAGAGAGAGAGAGAGAGAGAGAGAGAGAGTGTGTGTGAGAGAGAGAGTGAGAGTGTGTGTGAGAGAGAGAGAGAGAGACCTGTGCAGCTCCTGAGGTCAGGCATGAGGGCGTAACCGCGGCGACAGCTGCATTCGTAACTTCCCTCTGAATTGGTGCAGAATGTCTCACAGCCGCCGTTCTCAATGGTGCATTCATCGATATCTGAAACACACACAAACATGCGTGTCACATTTACACATCACAGACTGCGTTTACATGCATCAGATTCTGTTTAAAGTCTAAACTCGGCTTACAGTAATAATGTGCGTCCAAACATTGCAATATTCCTGTATACTTACAATATCTACATGCGTGTTTCCTTTCCTGCTGTTATTTCCCGGGAGATTCCGGATGCTGCCGTTGGTTATATATATGATCATCAAGTATTCTATGTATTATTTCAAAACCAGCAGTTTTTGTTTTTATTTTACTTGGTTTAACCAGAGTGGCATCTTTTCGTCATGGAGCAAAACACATGTTTACAGAAACCTGGAAGATCTGAGCTCTCTGAACTAAAACTGAACTCTAGAGCACATTATAAGCTACATAAATAATGTCCATATACACACATATTCTGCAGATTCTTGTTCCTTAGACTCAGAGTCCAAACTTAAGTCCAAATGTAATGAACAGGATCGCTCAAAGATCCACTTTTAGGGCCGGTTTATAATGGGAAGGGTTCAATTCTTTTTTATGGAGTACCAATGTAAATACAGTGCACATGCAGAACATTTCAGCTTCCAGACATTTCTTCATTTTAGTTTACTGGGGTGAGAAAGTGCACATTTATTAAATTCCCCTGACTTTGGGCTGGATTTTCTCTGGTTTGAGGACCACATGTCCTCTATGGCAGCATTCTGCTGTAAAAACTGTGACCTCGAGATTTCACTGGCTACCGAACAAGAATATTGACCTTAAAACACAAGCAGCCTGTTTAACTCACGGGAAACAGTAACGACAAACTCAATTAGGATTGCTTTAGTGTGAGAGCTGCTGTCTGGACTCAGTACGAGTGACGACAGGAGAGAATGCCACATTTAATATGAACGCCAGTCCGGTGAGCGTCTGTATGTCTTACCGATGCACGAGAGCCTGTCTTCGGTGGATTTGTAGCCGGTGTTGCAGGAGCACTGATAGCGTCCGATCATGTTCACACACTGACCGTTCCTGCACAGCTTGTCACTCAGTTCACACTCATTGATATCTGCAGAGAAAACACACACAATAAACACAACACTGAGCAAAAACTGTGAATTCGGGATGTGTTAGAAAAGAAAGGTTTTTGATTAAATTTACAACCCACTAAGGAGTGTTTCAAATAATCATTTTAACATAAACACACACTCTCTCGCTCTCTCTCTCTCTCTCTCTCTCTCTCTCTCTCTCTCTCTCTCTCTCTCACACTCACAC
>NW_015507227.1:12384-19769 GCF_001515645.1 Sinocyclocheilus grahami
CACACACACAGATACAGACACAGACACAGACACACACACTCGTACACACACACACTGACCCAGGCAGGCGGAGCCGTCAGAAGCGATCTCATGGCCCTCTGGACACTCGCAGCGGAAGCTGCCCTCGGTGTTGATGCATTCACCTCCTCTGCAGAGCAAAGGGTTGCGCTCGCACTCATCGATGTCTGAAACACAACACAACAGACACCGTTTCATTTGTGATGTTGCAAAAGATGCGAGCCGCGACGCAACGGTCAAACGTGTCTGTGAAGTGCATGCTGACACAGAAAAGCAATGGAAAAGCAGAAAGCTGTGCAGAACTGCTACTGTATGTTTGCAAGATGCTGACAGACTGAAAGCTGCTGCTGCCGTTACACTGACAGTGTTCTTGACTTTTTGAGTTGACTTATGAAACTGAATGTCTAGAAATAGCTAGCATTTTTCTTGTTTTATATTATTTCTGAACATATACACTGCCATTCAAAAGTTTGGGATCAGTACGATTTTTTGTTTTATAATGGAGTCTCTTCTGCTCACCAATGCTGCATTTATTTGATCAAAAAATACAGATTTTTAAAAAAATATTATTCCAATTTAAAACAGCTGTGTTCTATGTGAATATGTGTTAAACTGTAATGTATTTCTGTCGCAGCTGTATTTTCAGCATCATTACTCCAGTCTTCAGTGTCACATGATCTTCAGAAATCATGTTGTAGTTACATTTTTAGGTTGAATGTCATTGAAATCTAAATATTAAACCGGTCAAACTTTCTGAAAAGCAGTGTGTGAGAGTCTCACCCATGCAGTTCTTCATCATCATGAAACCGCTCTCGTATCCAGTGAAGCAATCGCACCGGAAATCACCGGCTGTGTTCACACACGTGCCGTGACCGCACAGATCAGGAGAGATGCGGCACTCGTCGATATCTGTGAAAACACACACACACTGCATGAAACACACACCGTGGTTCAGTGGTTCTCAATCAGCCAGACACCCTCAAGATGAGTTAAAATAAGACAAAACAAACACGTTCAAACAGCTAAAAATCATGATCTTATTTTAAGTTGCTCAGATAAAACTTGCATTGTATATTGTGTAAACAGTGACTTGGAACAGTCATAGAAATTCATAAAATACTAAAACTTTTGAGTAAAAGTGATGATTTTAAATGTCCTTATCCAGTACACCAGGAATGACTGGAAAAGTCGAGCTGATTTATTGGTTAAAAAGAAACCTAAAGAACATTCAGCTCTTACTGTCACAGTCATGGACCTTTTGTTGTGATTTCACTGTGTTTAGTCATCAGTGGTCCATTTCAATAAAGGAGGTTCAACCAACTCTGAGTTAAAACTTGAACTCTGAGATGGGAAACTCTGAGTTTTCGGTTTCAGATCAGCTGAATTGAGTTAGTTCAATCGACTCTGAGTAGGTTGACTGACCTCCTCTGCAGAGCAAAGGGTTGCGCTCGCACTCATCGACGTCTGAAACACAAAAACACAACTCTCACAACACTTCTGATATTACCTGTACCTGTAAATACCTGTAAGCAGGACCTAAAACTAGCTTTTTGTCAGACCTGCCAATGGACAGTGACTTTTTCACCAGCCACGGGGAAATAAACAGGCAATTATGACACCAAAACTTTAGATAACAGCAAAAAATCACAATCCTTGATTCCAGTTTCGATACCTGCTAAAACTAGTAGCTTAACCAATATAAATTAAATAGGCTACATTTTCAGAGACTAGTAAATAGTCAGTTGTAAAATAAGAGCAAATCAAATTACAAGCAATAGCACAAAATAGCCAACTATACAATAAAGATATAGAAACGGTGCATGTCAGGCAGGTCTAACAGTGATTAAAGCTAGCCTACAGAAATTTAGTAATTCTGCTAATCAAATAACACTATAGTCTTTATATCTTTTTTAAAGTTTAAGAGCAGCAACACTTCTGATATTACCTGTACCTGTAAATACCTGTAAGCAGGACCTAAAACTAGCTTTTTGTCAGACCTGCCAATGGACAGTGACTTTTTCACCAGCCACGGGGAAATAAACAGGCAATTATGACACCAAAACTTCACAATCCTTGATTCCAGTTTCGATACCTGCTAAAACTAGTAGCTTAACCAATATAAATTAAATAGGCTACATTTTCAGAGACTAGTAAATAGTCAGTTGTAAAATAAGAGCAAATCAAATTACAAGCAATAGCACAAAATAGCCAACTATACAATAAAGATATAGAAACGGTGCATGTCAGGCAGGTCTAACAGTGATTAAAGCTAGCCTACAGAAATTTAGTAATTCTGCTAATCAAATAACACTATAGTCTTTATATCTTTTTTAAAGTTTAAGAGCAGTGAGTGATTGTTTTTTTTCTTTGATCAACATTAGAAAAGCAGACGACAGAGCAGGATTATTGGGATTCTGTGTCTATCACTTTAACACCATGTCTACAGTGTTTATAGAAAAGCAATGGAAACTGCTACTGTATGCCTGATATTTGATGTGTGCATGATGCTGACAGACTGAAAGCTGCCGCTGTTTTCAGTCACTGTTAACAATCATCTACTGCTGCAGTGAGGAAGAGTTTGAATCGTCTTGACCTTTTGAGTTGACCTCTAAAACCGAATGCCTACATTTTTGAACATGTAGGATATGTTTAAGTATGATATTTGCCTTTATATTTCATGCATCATTTCTATATTTAACAAGTGAATTTGTTTTACGTTTACACCATGTTGAACTTCATGTGACTTGAATCAAGCTGTAGTCACGTTTTTAGGCTACCAAGTAAAACGTTAAAAAAACTTCAAATGTTCTGAAAAAATCCAGATGTTATTTTTTGCATTATACGGTCCAGCCCTGTCTCACCCATGCAGTTCTTCATCATCATGAATCCGCTCTCGTATCCGGAGAAACAGTCACAGCTGAAATCACCGGCTGTGTTCACACACGTGCCGTAACCGCACAGATCAGGAGAGATGCGGCACTCGTCGATATCTGTGAAAACACACACACACTTCAAACACACGTCTTTGAAGGAACAGGATAAACATGATCTTGAAAAACCTGGATTTATGAGGAAGCCTCATGATTTCTAGACCTGGAAAAGTCACGGAAATTAATAAAATATTAAAACTCCAAATTAATTTTACGATGAATATACATGCTACTAGTTATGCCAAGCTCTAAAGTATTTTATCAGGTCGAATTTGTGAGTAAAAAATATTGTTAAAAAAGGTTTTAGAAGTCCTTGTCCACCACATCAGGAATGAATGCTGATTTATTGGTTAAAAGGAAGCCTAAAGAACATTCAGCTCTAACAGTGGAATCCTGAAATTCAGTTATTTTAATTATAATTACAATTATATTTATTTATTTATTTTAATTTCTGGACACTCTCAGTTTTTGTAAATTAAAAAAAGTTTAAATTAAATTAAATAAAAAAAACTAAATTAAATTTTAAAAGTAAATTATATTAAATTAAATTTAAAAAATATTTTTTTTTTATTAAATTAAATTCTGACTTAAAAATTTGAAAACAAAACTGTCAGATAAATCAGAGAAAACATATCAAATATTGCTGTGGACAATGACGTCTAGACTGAATCTAGACTGAGTTCAGGTCCACCTGCTACTAACCTGCATGACATGGCTGCTTTATTTTAGAGCCATTCATAGCTTGTATTGTTCAAACCCTCATTTAGGCATAATGATTGTGTGTTACGTGACACATCAGGACACATTCGTGTTCACATGCTTGTTTCTGAGCCTCATTTACTGCGTCTGAACTCACCTGTGCAGTTCCTTTCATCAAAGTCCAGAGCGAAGCCGCTGTCGCACCTGCAGCGGAAGCTACCGATGGTGTTCCTGCAGCGGCCGTTTGTGCACAAGCTGTGGATCATCTTACACTCGTTTATATCTGCAGAGAGACAGAATGATGATGAGTCGGGGTAAATGAATGAATGTATAAGCGTCTGAATGAACGTGGCCCGTCTGTCTCATGCACCTTTCAGGAAGGGCTTGCCGTTGATGAAGTCTCCGCGGTGGGAGAATCCGGGCCGAGGGCAGAGCTGAGTGTATTCCAGCGTTCCTTTCTCCGGGCACTCGTCGCACTCCGGGCCCCAGGCCACACCCACGGAGCAGCAGCAGGCGTCCACACGGTGCCGGCCCGGGATCGGAGCGCCGCAGCGCTCGTCGATATGTGTGAGGTAACACAGCTCCGTGCGCAGGTCTGCAAACACACACATTCACAAAACACAGTCAGGAAACTTTGAGAATTTGCATGGCAAACCAACCTTCGCAAAATCTGTCCTATGGATTCATAAACGCTTCATAAACCTCTGATTTAATAGTTATGTTAATGAATTTCTGTCATTTGTAAATAGGACGTGTGTGCACACTCATTCACAATTAACATAATCCCGCCCACAAATTGGAATCCAGTAATTTGTATGAATGCAAAAGAGTCTAATCGGCCAAATTGATTCAATTAAAGTGTATTTTAGAATAAACAGGAAAACGGATACATGGCTGTTTTCTATTCTATTTCTATTTTGTTTAGCAATGAAATTTATTTTTACATTTAACTAACTAGTTAACATATTAATGTTATTATTATATATACGTACTATGGTAAACAGTGTTATCAAATGCAGTGTCGAATAAAAGAACACAAATGTTCAAATGAGTGTTATTTTAGTATCACTGAAATATTATAATTTGTTTTATAATTTTTATTTTAATATTTTCACTTTAAATCTTAACATTTTAATAAATTAGTTGTGTGTTTTTGTCATTTTTAAATGTCTTTATAGTTTTTTATTTTCATTTATTAGTCTTAATTATTTTAGTACTTAAACTGAATGAAAATGAGAAATGTTGCCTTGATGCAACTAGCTGAAATAAAAAGTTTAATTTTTATATTATTTGTTAATTATTTGTTAACCCAACTCTTTTAGAGAACTACAGACCGGTTTCCCTTCTTCCTTTCATTGCAAAAACACTTGAACGAGTTGTGTTCAACCAAGTCTCAGCCTTTCTCACACAGAACAACCTCCTGGACAGCAACCAATCTGGCTTCAGAAGTGGACATTCGACCGAGACTGCCTTGCTCTCAGTTGTTGAAGCCGTAAGACTGGCAAGTGCGGCTTCCAAATATTCAATACTTATCTTGCTGGATCTGTCCGCTGCTTTTAACACGGTCAATCACCAGATCCTCCTGTCAACCCTATTGGCAAAGGGCATCTCAGGAACCACACTCCAGTGGTTTGAGTCTTATCTCTAGATACATCCTTCAAAGTATCTTGGAGAGGTGAGGTGTCCAAGTCGCAACATCTAGCTACTGGGGTGCCTCAGGGCTCAGTTCTTGGACCACTTCTCTTCTCTGTCTACATGGCATCACTAGGTTCTGTCATTCAGAAACATGGCTCTTCATATCACTGCTATGCTGATGACACTCAACTCGGCCTCTCATTCCATCCTGATGATCCGACAATAGCTGCTCACATCTCAGCTTGTCTAAGAGACATTTCTTGTTGGATGACGGACCATCACCTTCAACTCAACCTGGCTAAGACAGAACTGCTTGTGGTTACAGCAAATTTCATCACAATTTCACCATCCAGTTAGACAGATCAAACATAACTCCTTCAAAAACAGCCAGAAACCTTGGAGTTATGATTGATGATAAACTGAATTTCTCAGACCACATTGCTAAAACTGCCCGGTCCTGCAGATTTGCTTTATACAACATTAGGAAGATCAGGCACTTTCTTTCAGAACATACAACACAACTCCTTGTTCAAGCTCGTATTCTGTCCAGGCTGGACTATTGCAATGCTCTCTTGGCAGGTCTTCCAGCCACTTCTATCAAACCTTTACAATTAATCCAGAATGCCGCTACAAATTAATCTTTAACGAGGCGAAAAGACTGCATGTCACACCTCTGTTCATCAATTTGCACTGGCTACCAGTAGCTGTTTGCTTCAGAGTTAAGTGCCCTCTAGAAGCTAGTGTTCTGCAAGTGAACGACGCATTATTGTTCATCCCAACAGACTTTTTCATTAACTGTTCCCTCCTGGTGGAATGACCTGCCCAACTCAATCCCAGCAGCTGAGTCCTTACCCATCTTCAAGAAACGACTAAAAACACATCCGTTCCACCTTTATTTGACCCTCTAACTCAAGCACTTTCTATTCTATTTTAATTCTACTTTATCTATTTATCTTCTTATTTAAAAAAAAGCTTTCTATTTTTTCTATTCTATCTACTTGTTTTTCTTTGTGTGTGTGTGTGTGTGAGAGAGTGTGTGTGTGTGTGTGTGTGTGTGTGTGTGTATATATGTGCGTTAGGCTAACCGAGACTTGTCATTTGCACTTACATATTGTTGCTCTTTTGTTAGTTTTGACTGCTTCTATTGTCCTGTTTTCTGTGCCAACAATTTGAAAACATTGCTGAAAACATGACATCGCACAGTGCTCATTCAATAAATGCACAGCTAAACAGATGAGTTTTGAGTGTGCATTTAAATGTGACTAATGTTTTAGCGCATCTGATCTCTTCTGGAAGCTGCTTCACACACCTCTGTCTCGGGCTGGAAGGTGAAGCCCTTCGGACAGTGGCAGGTGAAGCTGCCCGGTGTGTTTCTGCACAGGCCGTTCTCACACAGGTGTCTGTTTATCATGCACTCGTCCACATCTGAAACACAGACGCACATGCGTGATGCAGACGTCTGCGCCCTTCACACGCTAATGTCTGCAGAGATACTGACCGATGCAGGTCTTCCCGCTGATGTCCACCTCAAAGCCCAGATTACAGTTACACTTGTATGTTCGGAGCATGTTCTCACACACGCCGTTCTGACAGATATCAGGATCCAGCGCACACTCGTTTATATCTGACACACAGAGAGAGATTCACATCTAAACACACGCACGTGAACGTACATGCAGGTAAAATACATGAATTAGTCTCACAAAGAACATAACCGGTTCATTATTCACCCAAAAATAATAAGAAAAAAGTAAGAAATAGTTTTAGGCATACACCTCTTAAATGTTTATATGTATAGATATTAATATTTAATATAAATGTAACTGTATTTTTATGTAATTATAACATGGCAGACGTCTGCGCCCTTCACACGCTAATGTCTGCAGAGATACTGACCGATGCAGGTCTTCCCGCTGATGTCCACCTCAAAGCCCAGATTACAGTTACACTTGTATGTTCGGAGCATGTTCTCACACACGCCGTTCTGACAGATATCAGGATCCAGCGCACACTCGTTTATATCTGACACACAGAGAGAGATTCACATCTAAACACATGCATGTGAACATACATGCACATAAAATCTATGGGTAAGATTTTTTT
>NW_015507227.1:19789-23149 GCF_001515645.1 Sinocyclocheilus grahami
CCTCTGTCTCGGGCTGGAAGGTGAAGCCCTTCGGACAGTGGCAGGTGAAGCTGCCCGGTGTGTTTCTGCACAGGCCGTTCTCACACAGGTGTCTGTTTATCATGCACTCGTCCACATCTGAAACACAGACGCACATGCGTGATGCAGACGTCTGCGCGCTTCACACGCTAATGTCTGCAGAGATACTGACCGATGCAGGTCTTCCCGCTGATGTCCACCTCAAAGCCCAGATTACAGTTACACTTGTATGTTCGGAGCATGTTCTCACACACGCCGTTCTGACAGATATCAGGATCCAGCGCACACTCGTTTATATCTGACACACAGAGAGAGATTCACATCTAAACACACGCACGTGAACGTACATGCAGGTAAAATACATGAATTAGTCTCACAAAGAACATAACCGGTTCATTATTCACCCAAAAATAATAAGAAAAAAGTAAGAAATAGTTTTAGGCATACACCTCTTAAATGTTTATATGTATAGATATTAATATTTAATATAAATGTAACTGTATTTTTATGTAATTATAACATGTTATTTAAATATTTGTATTCATTATTTAATTTTATTATTTATTAATATATTTTATATTTTATGATAAATATTTTAATGTAAAAAATTTTTTTGGGGACTTTTGGGTGAAATATGGGTAATATGCAAATTCAATTATATTCATTTCTATAATAAAATATATTTAATAATTTTATAACATTACATTTTATAATACACAATATAATAAGAATATAATTATTATATTTACTACAATCGGGCACGGCTGGCACGGCTCTCCGTAGGCGTACTCCACACTGGCGCAGCAGCACTTGGATTTGGTCACGGCGCCGAAGAACGGTCGCACACACTGACCGCGCTTATATCCTCCGTAACACGTGCTTCGCATGTGTGTGTCTGCAGGAGAGCAAAACCTCCTCAGCACTGCATTTCAACAACAACATGCCGTGATAAACAGCCATCGACTAAATGACTGCAGAACACCATTTCAACACGCAGAACAACAAACAAAACTCTTAATGAGACAGCGAACAACAGTGTGTGTGTGTGTGTGTGTGTGTGTGCGGCTGCTCTCACCTACGCAGACGCGTCCGTCGAGCCCCACGGCGAGTCCCGGCATACACTCGCAGCGGAACGAGCCCTCGGTGTTGACGCAGTGGCCGTTCATACACATGCCGGGAACCTCACACTCGTCCACATCTGACACACACAGAACACACGACACGCTACACACACGTCTGCACACATCACAAAACACCTCAAACCTGATCAAAATCCTCACAGAAGACTGTTCAGATCAGCTCACAAATTTACATTCTTATTTCTGAATGTTTTTCTCAGTTATATGAACATTAAGGGATAGTTCACTGAAAATGAAGACATTTTGCAGAATGTTGGTAACCAAACAGTTGACGGTACCTATTGAGTTTTTATAGTATGGAAAAATACTACGGAAGTCAGTGGCTACCATCAACTGTTTGGTTACCAACATTCTTCAAAATATCTTATTTTGTGTTCAACAGAAGAAAGAGACTCACACAGGATTGGAACGACTCGAGGAAGAGTAAATGACAGAATAACATTTTTGGGTGAACTGTCCCTTTAAGGGAAGATGCAAACATTATGAGAATGCTATTTTTGAGTGTGTGTGCGTGCATGCGTACGTGTGTGTGTGTGTGTGAGAGAGAGAGTGTGTGTGTGTGTGTGTGTGAGAGAGAGAGAGAGTGTGTGTGTGTGTGTGTGTGAGAGAGAGAGAGAGTGTGTGTGTGTGTGTGTGTGAGAGAGAGAGAGAGTGTGTGTGTGTGTGTGTGTGAGAGAGAGAGAGAGTGTGTGTGTGTGTGTGTGTGAGAGAGAGAGAGAGTGTGTGTGTGTGTGTGTGTGAGAGAGAGAGAGAGTGTGTGTGTGTGTGTGTGTGAGAGAGAGAGAGAGTGTGTGTGTGTGTGTGTGTGAGAGAGAGAGAGAGTGTGTGTGTGTGTGTGTGTGAGTATGTATGTTTGTGTGTGTGTGTGTGTGTGTGTGTGTGTGTTCACTTACCCACACAGAATCGTCCGGTGCCCTCTAACAAGTATCCAGGTTTGCAGATGCACTTGAAGCTGCTGTCTTCATTGATGCACATGCCGTTCAGACAGATGTTCCTTATCAAACACTCATCAGTGTCTAAAACACACACACACACACACACACACACACACACAGAAATCTGTGATATCACAGATATTCATCACCTCATGAATATCCAGCACTTTTTCTAGCACCTATATTTTTAAGGACTTACATATAATACATGTTTTTCTTAATTTACTTTATTTCTAACATTCTCTTTGCTTATTATATTCTTTTTGAAAAAATCAAACCAGAACTTAATATGCAAAAAGAATACAGACGAAGAGGCCGTTCACACAGAACAAGCTTTTGCTTTGAAAAACACAAGACGCAGGCAGCGGAACGGAGAAAAACACGTTTTTAAAAAGTTCAACTTATTTGAACTTGAACGCTGTTTTTCGAACGAGCCCAACGTTTATATAAAAAACAACAGAAAAGTAGCACAGTGGAATGAAAAAACACATTTTGTGTGAAATGGTCTCTAAGAACAGAATGTGAAAGATATTTCTATATAATATACTTATGTAATAATTCCTATTATACAAATTATACAACATATACAGCCTTGAGCACCCTGTAATGACACGAGAACGCTTAAAAAACAGTTTCTGAAAAAAGAATAGCCTTCTACTGATTATTCCACAGCTAAGTACCGTATGGGAATACTTCTTCCTTTAGAGAATGTGATTAATCTGAAGATGATTTTCCAGGTGTTCTAGAACATATATTTCTAAAATATAAATTCAAGCACTTGTGCGAACCCTGCAAACATGTCATTTACATTCACTCAAACACCTCGCCTGAAATTAGACCACACCCACCCTGACTCCACCCATGCAGTTAAACTCCACCCACCCACTCAGACTCCACCCACCGTAGTGCCTAACTGTCCACATTGATCAGTTTAGAGGTGTGCAATAGGATAGTTTACCAGAGTATCTGTGAAACCTGTTTGGAAACAATCAGTATTTTTGCGTTTCTGCAGTGACGATTACTCCACAGCACCACCTAGCGTCCAATCAGTGGTAATGCAGATATAAAAGCAGACCAGTGTGAAAGTTATGCCGTCTAATCTAGTTTCTTTCACTATCGAAGGCCCATGCTCATGTCCGTCTGTAAACTGCAGTGCATTGTGGGTCACCTTGGCAGTTCCTTCCGTCAGCTGAGATCTCGAAGCCGGCGTTGCACACGCAGTGGAAGCTGCCCTCTGTGTTGACGCAGCGGCCGTTGTTACAGATGCG
>NW_015507227.1:24583-36614 GCF_001515645.1 Sinocyclocheilus grahami
ACACACACACACACACACACACACACACACACAGAAATCTGTGATATCACAGATATTCATCACCTCATGAATATCCAGCACTTTTTCTAGCACCTATATTTTTAAGGACTTACATATAATACATGTTTTTCTTAATTTACTTTATTTCTAACATTCTCTTTGCTTATTATATTCTTTTTGAAAAAATCAAACCAGAACTTAATATGCAAAAAGAATACAGACGAAGAGGCCGTTCACACAGAACAAGCTTTTGCTTTGAAAAACACAAGACGCAGGCAGCGGAACGGAGAAAAACACGTTTTTAAAAAGTTCAACTTATTTGAACTTGAACGCTGTTTTTCGAACGAGCCCAACGTTTATATAAAAAACAACAGAAAAGTAGCACAGTGGAATGAAAAAACACATTTTGTGTGAAATGGTCTCTAAGAACAAAATGTTCTATATAATATACTTATGTAATAATTCCTATTATACAAATTATACAACATATACAGCCTTGAGCACCCTGTAATGACACGAGAACGCTTAAAAAACAGTTTCTGAAAAAAGAATAGCCTTCTACTGATTATTCCACAGCTAAGTACCGTATGGGAATACTTCTTCCTTTAGAGAATGTGATTAATCTGAAGATGATTTTCCAGGTGTTCTAGAACATATATTTCTAAAATATAAATTCAAGCACTTGTGCGAACCCTGCAAACATGTCATTTACATTCACTCAAACACCTCGCCTGAAATTAGACCACACCCACCCTGACTCCACCCATGCAGTTAAACTCCACCCACCCACTCAGACTCCACCCACCGTAGTGCCTAACTGTCCACATTGATCAGTTTAGAGGTGTGCAATAGGATAGTTTACCAGAGTATCTGTGAAACCTGTTTGGAAACAATCAGTATTTTTGCGTTTCTGCAGTGACGATTACTCCACAGCACCACCTAGCGTCCAATCAGTGGTAATGCAGATATAAAAGCAGACCAGTGTGAAAGTTATGCCGTCTAATCTAGTTTCTTTCACTATCGAAGGCCCATGCTCATGTCCGTCTGTAAACTGCAGTGCATTGTGGGTCACCTTGGCAGTTCCTTCCGTCAGCTGAGATCTCGAAGCCGGCGTTGCACACGCAGTGGAAGCTGCCCTCTGTGTTGACGCAGCGGCCGTTGTTACAGATGCGACCGTTGGCCACGCACTCATCCAGATCTGCAGAGAGCAGGCAGACGTGAGCGTGTGTGTGCATGTGTGCGAGCGTGTGTGTGTGTGTGTGTGTGTGTGTGTGAGCGTGTGTGTGTGCGTGTGAGCGTGTGTGTGAGAGCGTGTGTGTGTGTGTGTGTGAGCATGTGTGCATGTGTGTGTGCATGCGAGCATGTGTGTGTGTGTGCGTGTGTGTGTGTGTGTGTGAGCGTGTGTGTGTGCGTGTGAGCGTGTGTGTGAGCGTGTGTGTGAGAGCGTGTGTGTGTGTGTGCGTGTGAGAGCGTGTGTGTGTGCGTGCGTGCGCGCGTGTGTGCACACGCGTGTGTGTCCGCGTGTGATGAGCGTGTCTGTGCATGTGTGTGAGCGTGTGTGTGTGTGTGTGTGTGCGTGTGTGTGAGAGCGTGTGTGTGTGTGTGTGTGTGTGTGAGCGTGTGTGTGTGCGTGTGAGCGTGTGTGTGAGAGCGTGTGTGTGTGTGTGTGTGAGCATGTGTGTGTGCGTGTGTGCATGCGAGCATGTGTGTGTGTGTGCGTGTGTGTGTGTGTGTGTGAGCGTGTGTGTGTGCGTGTGAGCGTGCGTGTGTGCGTGTGTGCGAGTGTGAGCGTGTGTGTGTGCGTGTGAGCGTGTGTGTGAGCGTGTGTGTGAGAGCGTGTGTGTGTGTGTGTGTGTGTGCGAGCGTGTGTGTGTGCGTGCGTGCGCGCGTGTGTGCACACGCGTGTGTGTCCGCGTGTGTGTGTCTGTGTGTGTGTGTGCTTGTGTGTGTGTGTGTGAGTGAGTGAGTGTGTGTGTGTGTGTGAGTGAGTGAGTGAGTGAGTGTGTGTGTTGGGGGGGGGGGGGGGGGGGGGGGGGGGCTTTTCAAATTTTTCTACTTTCAATATTAAATCGAAAAACACATGAACGAATGACACACGGATTGCCTACAAACTGAACTCATTACGTCACTAAAGTTAACGGTATTCCGTATTTTCACCCGTCTACAAAAAAGTTAAATAACTAATTTAAAAACAATGCAAAGAAGTATATTGAAAAAATTTGCCGAATTTAAATAATTTAGATTTATTTGATAAACATTAAAAGTATAAGCCAAAAAATGTGCATCTTTCTCAACTATATTCATAACCTCTTTTGGTCAGACTGAGCAGTGAAATAATTCACCACTGTCACAAAAACTGCTTTAGCCATGGACAAAACACTGATGGTGACAGTCAGACAAATTGTGACATTCCTTACAATGTGAATGACATTCATGATTAATTTCCGTAGTGATGTAAACAGATTTTATGATCCGGCACAACAAATGGTTCCAGTTAGAATAGCTACACTATCCCCATTATGCCATAACGACACCTTCTCCTTTCGGCATTTGAGCCAAGCTATCAACTTTTTTGCCAAGAGAATAGGGACAAGCTCTTCTCTGGATGCAGGTGTATAGTGTTGATTCAGAAACAAAGTCAATGTCTGTTCCAGTGATGAGAATGATCAGAAGGATAGAGATATGTAGGACATTGGTCCACTAGTGTACTTTCTGCACCAGAGTTCAAGGCTGGCGCTTCTTTGACCGTCCGCTCGACTGCAGTTTTTCTTCTTTTTG
This sequence comes from Sinocyclocheilus grahami, assembly GCF_001515645.1. Lineage (NCBI taxonomy): Eukaryota > Metazoa > Chordata > Actinopteri > Cypriniformes > Cyprinidae > Sinocyclocheilus > Sinocyclocheilus grahami. The sequence continues at coordinate 27,362 of NW_015507227.1, forward strand.
CAAGTGTCCAGTTTGGACCGTCCCAACGGCTTGGACAGCGGTGGGCCGGTGGTGGGTCTATCTGGACTGGCAGGACTGGTTGGGCTGTTGGTGGCCGTGGTTCCTTCAGGAGTTCCCTCAGTGATCTCGATGCGCGGAGGCTCCATCAGGTCGAAAATGTTGAAGGCAGCCGGTTCTGGCTGACACATTACTGAGGCGTCTGCAGTGTTTTGTCTCACCAGACCATTAGCGCCGGTCTGGACGCCAACAGACACCCTCTCGCTAGTGCTGGAACTGGTGCCAGTGGCAGCGTCCCGGCACATGGTCCACATGTTATAGCACTGGGTGAAATTAAAGAAGTTGCTGTTGAAAGTCTTGAGCTCTCCGCAAACATCCCTGCGCAGCTCTGCTAGCTCGTAGCGCATCGCCGATATCTCCTCCTTCCACTGCATGTTGAAGGCAGCCACCATGTTTGCGGACTCCTTGAAAGCCTGAATAGCCTGCGGAACAGGTGGATCCGGTGGGGGCTGGGACGGGGGCGGACACGGGACTCGGTAGGCATGCGAGGAGGTAGGAGGAATGGAGATAGCCGTGACCGTGGAACTGGTGCTGTGTTGACTACGTGCAGCGTTTTCTCTTTCAAACCGCTCGATTTCCTGATAAGCTGAGGAGCTGGCGCCATCATCATCCTCAATCATATCCTCATTTAGCAATGAGGTGCCCTCCATTGCATCATACCCTTCTGGAAGACAAATTTGAATATGGAGATAGGGAAATTCAAAGGGATGAACAGCTGTGGAATTCCGCGAAGCCTCTCACTTTATCTAATGTCAACACTTGAGTCTCATGTTAGCAGTATGTGAGTAAATGCCCTGTACACACAATTTTCAATTGCACACTGCATTTGTTCCTGGGAGTAAATTCAAGAACTTTCCTATGTATCAAGTACACTCCCAGAAAACTCTAGAGTACCTCCCAGTACCTCTAGGGGTACAATAGTTTGTCACTAGGGCAGTACACTTAAAGGGACATCCTTGTACTTTCTTTACCCCTGAACAGTTCATAATAGCACCATAAGAGTACATATTTTTAAGGGTACATATTATTACTCTAAGGTACTACTATGCACCCTTTAGGGGTAAAGAAGGTACAAATGTGTCCTTTTGAGGGTTGTACCCCTGTTTCCTGATGCTGATGCTGATGTTCTGAGGCACGATGACTGAGAGAGAGAGAGAGATGGGAAAATATCAGAGACATTTGTTAAGCTAGCCGAGTTTGATCAGCCTCTCAAACCCTCGAAACCAGCGCCTCTAGAAAAACCTGGATATATGAGGCAGAGTTTATATAGTTAACTAAAATTACAGACATTAAAAAAAACATTTTGGTTACTTGAAATAAAAATGCACATCAACTGAAATGAAATTAAATGAAAAAATTAAATAAAATAAAAATTTATTTCAGCTAGTTGCCAAGACAACATTTTTCCTTATAAAGCGGAGAGTTCCGGTGCTTGACTCTGATTGGCTGAGCCGCGTTATATTATAAATAAAAATTAATAAAAAACTAGTATAGACATATAAAAACTATTAAAACTGACAAAAAAATCAAAAAATACTAAAAATTTTACTAAAATTTTAATGAAAACAGAAAATATAGAAATAAAAACTGATTCAAATTATTAATAAAACTATAATAGTATCTCATATTATCTGATACTGAAATAACACTGATATGAGGAAGCCTCTTTTTTTTTTTTTTAAAGTGTGATTTCTAGACATGGAAACAATTGAAATTATTCAGATCTTAAAATGCCATTTTTATTATGAATTTACAATTTTCTAGTCATGCCATGCTGTAAAACATTTTATCAGGTAGAATTTGTGAGTATAATAAAAATATAGCGCACATCCAAATCACTCATATGTGCATTGGATAAAAATTATGCAAGTTTGAGTAGTGTGCGGGATTTATGCATTTTTAGAGAGTAAAAAATATTTTTTAAAAGACTCAACACTGCTTTTATGCTCTAGTGTTTTCAACACTCTCAGCTCTTTTGTCAGATCTGCCTGACATTCAGAACAGATGATTCTGACACAAAGCCAGTAAGAAGTTACTCAAGTGTTCTTGATATGAACGGTTTCATATAGCACTCACATTCACAAATTGACAGCAAGGAAGTAAACAGGAAGTGAGGCGTGTCTTTTCAATGCCAAGCCCTTCAGAGGTGTTTAGGTGTGTTTGTGTGCATTACCAGGTCTGATGGTGAATGAGGGAAGGTCAACAGATGTGGGCGGTATGGGACGGTACGGTCTCACAGGTATGGGATCTCGTGGGACATCAGGAAAATCCGGACCAGGACCGGGGCGAGGAATAATACCAGGAACCAGAATGGGAATCTGACCTAGATCTGGTCGGTCTGGATCAGGAACCGTGTAACTATACAGACAGAGTCTCTGATACTCCTCTGAGTGGGGAGAGAGAGAGTTTCAAATTCACATTCAATTATCATTCAGTTCAATTTCTGTACCATAATACCATCTTTTATATTGCTTGTTCAAAATACTATTTCAAATACTATTTCAGCTGTTCTAAACGATTTTCTATGTCGTTGAAATAGAAAACAGAAATAAAGTTACTAATAAAGCTCATCCTCACCTGTTCCGCGGATGGGACACATCTCTGGGACGGTGGATCCGGACCAGCATCCTCGGTTCTCGCAGCAGCACTGACTCTTGGACATGCGCTGTGGCAGCGGGTTAGCACAGCGTCCGTTCACGATGCTAGCGTAGCAGAACCCCGTCTGAGCATCTGGGGCAGGGCACACAAACACAGCGTCACTGCACTTATCTAACACAATCTAATGCAGTCACAAATCCAATCCAGTCAGCATTATATTAAAAATATCCTTCCAAGCTTTATAATGGCAGTGAATGGGTGTTTCTGTTCAACAGTCCAAAAGAAGTCCAATAAAGTGCATCTATCCATAATACAAAGTGCCTCACACGGCTCCGTGGGGTGAATAAAGACCTCCTGAAGTGAATCGATGCATTTTTGTTTAAAACTTTATAAACCGTAATGTCGTATGCGCGTTCATTCCGGCGGATGATGTATGAATATGCTAGAATATGCTAGTCTCGCGAGGACCGCAGTTTGTTTACAGCAGCAAAGGAAGCAAAGTTTCCGTACTTTAGCAAAGGAAAACCTGTCTCCTCTTGGCTTATATCGGAATACTCCCACATTTTCTTTACAGATCCTCGTTTTGTACTTTTAATTCATGACCAGTGTTTCGTTTTGCGGCGTCCTACGTCATCCGCCGGAATGAACGCGCGTACGACAGTTAGCGTAAGCTAGAGATTACGGTTTATAAAGTTTTAAATATAGATAAGTTTCTTACAAAAATTCATTGATTCACTTCAGGAGGCCTTTATTCACCCCCCGGAGCCGTGTGAGGCACTTTTTATGATGGATGGATGCACTTTATTGGACTTCTTTTGGACTATTGAACAAAAACACCCATTCACTGCCATTATAAAGCTTGGAAGAGCCAGGACATTTTTTAATATAACTCTGATTGGATTCGTCTGAAAGAAGAAAGTCATACACACCTAGGATGGCTTGAGGGTGAGTAAATTTCATTTTTGGGTGAACTATCCCTTTAAAAACTCACATCTGATTGGCTAAAGAGAACATCTGTTTTAAACACCCTCATCAATGAATCTGTGATTCACAAACACATGTCCACCCAGCTAACAGAAAACATTCTCAGAATGTTCTGGAAAGCTTGTGAACAAACGTTCTCCCAGTAACACTCACAGAACGTTCGTTCAGAGTTATCTGGCCTTTAATAATCTTCTCAAAACATAATTTATACATTATTCACCAAACTCTTTTCCTGAACTTTTGTCTACAGTTTTTCAAACATCACTACTTGTTTCAGAACGTTCAGAGAACATTCAAAAGTAGTGTTCCCGTAACGTTTGCAAAATGATACAATGGAATGTTCCCTTAACATTCTCATAAAAATGTCTTTAAAACATTTAAAAACGGAATGTTTTGAATGTTCATAGAACTTTCAGAAATAATGTTTTTATAACTTAATTGGAACATTAGCAAAACGTTCTAAGAGCATGTTTTTTATTAGCTGGGTGCACGCGTGTGTCACCTCACATTGTGTACGTGGCGACACACACACACACACACACACACACTCGCAGTGTGACGGCACAGTCGGTGTAATGACAGAGCATCTCCAGCTGCAGGAGTAACACGAGGGAGCACGATGATGGAGGAGAAGAGAGGGATGTTTGGCTCAGGAAACGTTTGGAGTGGATCGAGTCATAGCACACATTCCTTCCACACAATCTCAGCCAACACACATCAGCTGAAGACCACTGACCCACTTACACACACACTCACTTACTCACTCACACACAAACGCTTATTTTTACAGTTTCGTGTAATTCATCAGCTTCATCTGAATGTGCTTCACTGGTCTGATGAATAACTGAATGTTCTGCCACAGTCAGTTCACATCTAATGCCATTCAAACCCGGTTAGCTGGATCAGGGTTCATCAAATCAGAAAAATGACAAATTACGATAAATGGTTTTAAAATAAAAATGGATCAAAATACAATATTCAGAAATTTATTTAAAGCATATAAAATGCAAAATCAAAAACAAATAAATGCTTTTAAAAACAAAACACTAAAAAATTTATTAAATTATAGAAATGCAAAATGAAAATAAGTAATTTTAAAAATAAAAACAATCCAAATAACACTTACTAAAAATGAAATTAAAATGTAAAATTAAAATAACTGTTTTTAAAAAAGAAATTAAAAAAACACGAATCAAAATAAACATTAAAATTGCATGATAAAAAGTAACAACATTTTTTAAATGAATTCATAATATTTTTTAAAAACTATCAAAATAAAACACTAAAAAATATGTTGCATGTCATGTGACCATTAACGTCAGAGACCGTTAACATACAAATGTGCTATTAAGTTATTGAAATATTAACCAATTGTGAAATGTATGAAATGAGTGTTTCATTTGAGATCTGAATGTGAGTGTGCAGTGGATTTTGGAGGATCTACTGCTCTCCTCTTTTAGGTTTCATTATGACTTTAAATGTGAACTATAAGAAAACATACCGACAGAAGGAGAGTTTCAGAGGAGATCAGGAGATCATTACAGTGATTTAATAAATCAGACTGTGACAGTGAGAGTCGGTGGGACTCACCGATGCAGCGCGAGCCGTCCAGCGCCGTGTCGAAGCCCACCGGACACCTGCAGAAGTAGCTGCCGATGGTGTTGGAGCACTGACCTGCACTGCACAGGCCCGGGATCTGAGAGCACTCGTCAATGTCTGAGAGACACAAAACCATCAGATCATCACGCTTAAACCTGCTGCTCTCACACAAACACCTTCACCATCACAACCACACCTGTGAAGCTGGCGGTCCAAGCAAATCATACTAGTTATAGTCCAACTACTTACCTGCATGCAAGATCTTCAGGATAATAATGACTGCAGGAGTAACTGATATCTACACTACTGTTTAAACGCTTGGGGTCGGTAAGAATTCTTTAAGGTTTCTGAAAGAAGTCTCTTACATATGGAAGAGGATTAGGGCCAAGAAACAGTAAAAAAAAAAAAAAAACATCTAGAGATTAAAGTCATTATAGTGCGAGATTAAACTCATTCAATTTCAAGAAAAATGTCAAAATAAAACGTTGAGAATAAACTCATTAAATTACGAGAAAAAAGTTGTTTCAAGAAAAAAAAGCCTAAATTAAATGTTCAGAACAAACTCATTAAATTACGAGAAAAAAGTTGTTGTGTTTCGTCTTCTCCAGATGTTCACTGATGGACTGGAGTGCTGTGGATTACTTGTGGATTATTGTGATGTTTTTATCAGCTGTTTGGACTCTCATTCTGACGGCACCCATTCACTGCAGAGACACTGATGCAGTGCTACATTGTGATGCGCCTGATGAAGAACTGTCAGTAAGTGAAATAAAGTTTTCTCAACAAGCTAATTCAGAATCCAAATCGAGTCTCAAGTCAAATTGAACTCAAAACTCAGATTCTGTCTCTCAGACTACTAACGAGAGCAACGGGCCGTCATCTACACAACCCTGCAGCTGCGGGACCCAGTTTTGCTGTGTGATGTGAATTATTGAGCAATATGAACGTCAGATTTACTGTCAGACGACAGACCGCAGCATCTCTGCAGTGAAATACGACTTGACTAATAATGGACAGCAGTCTGAGTTTGGCTCTCGCGCTGGTGCTTTCCAGAGCTCTGGGCCATTATTTCTGGGAGCGGGGCGGGTACGGATCTCACACACACACTCACTCTCTCTCTCTCTCTCTCTCTCACACACACACACCACTCAAATGAGCCCACAGTATTCACACAGTTTCCCCCCTGACAGAGTCCAGGAATGGCCTGGCACTCGTCCACATCTGCACACACACACACAAACACAGAGAGAGGAAATGCTTTAACAACACAACACAACAGATGCACTCAAATCAGTGTGTATAATTCAAAACAGAACAACATGAGGAGGAAATATCAGAGCTCCAGTCTCATGTCGCAATGCTTCATGTGTGTTTGTGGAGCCTGAGAACAAAGCACAGAGTTAAGACATAAACAAATGATAATCTTCAGATTGTGCTCTATTTCTGTATGACTAATCAAATGTAAGTAAATGAGTGGCATTGATCATGTGACTTTTTGTAAAGACTTGTACAGATGTTCTTCTTCCACTGAATAAATCATACTGTTTTACCCGCAACAAAGCAAATAAGACATACAGTATATACACTAAAATGCAAAAGTCAGTTCACTTTTTAATGTTTCTGAAAGAGTCTCTTCTGGTCACCACGGCTGCATTTATTTGATCAAAAATACAATAAAAACTGTGAAATATTATTATAATTTAAAACAGCTGTTTTCTATGTGAGTATATGTTAAACTGTAATGTATTTCTGTGATGCGCAGCTGTATTTTCAGCATCATTCCTCCAGTCTTCAGTGTCACATGATCTTCAGAAATCAGTATAATATGCTGATTATTAGAAACATTTCTGATTATTATCAATGTTGAAAACAGTCGTGCTGCACAATATTTCTGTGGAAACTGTGATGCATTTTATTTTTCAGGATTAACAGATGAATAGAAAGTTCAAAAGAACAGCATTTATTTGAAACAGAAATCTTATGTAACATTATAAACGTCTTTACTGTCACTTTTGATCAATTCAATGCAGCCTTGCTGAATAAAAGTGCTTAGTTCTTTAAATCTTTTGAACAGTAATGGAGACAGCTAGTGCAGTCAGACGTGTTGATCCCATCAGTCTAGTGTAGGTTAATATGCACTATGATAGTGATACTGTACACACACCTGCATCACACACACACACACAGAAGAATGCAGCTCTGAGTCACATGCACAGACACACACGCACTGGCAGACGGGCAGGTGAGAGACAGACAGACAGTGAGGAGCAGGGAGACGAGTAAATAGAGAAGAAATATTAAGGGACAAGATAAAAGCCTGATTGATTTGAGGAGAAGTGTGAGACCGAACAGAGAGAGTGAGGAGACGAAAGCGAGACGAGCCCACGCTCTCACCCTCCCAGAGTGACTCAGACAGCCAGACGATAAAAGAATTTACCCAGCTGGAGGAATTACAGTCACAGCCAAACCACACACACACACACAGACACACACACACACAAACACACACCGGAGCCGGTCTGTGACAATACTGAGATCCTCATCAACCGGCACATCTTACCCCAGCACTGCTCCCATCAGCCTTCAGCTCAGATCAGCAGGTGCATCACCTAAGCGATTCACTTACAGTCAGAGTGTGTGTGTGTGTGTGTTGGTCTGCTAAGCATTTCAGAGTGGATCTGTGTGTTTAACACACACCGGAGCCGGTCTGTGACAATACTGGAGATCCTCATCAACCGGCACATCTTACCCCAGCACTGCTCCCATCAGCCTTCAGCTCAGATCAGCAGGTGCATCACCTAAGCGATTCACTTACAGTCAGAGTGTGTGTGTGTGTGTGTGTGTGTTGGTCTGCTAAGCATTTCAGAGTGGATCTGTGTGTTTGCTCTTGATAAGTGAGATCTTGATCTGTGTGTGTGTGTGGCTCGCTGAGGCGTGCGTCTATGTGTTCTGACAGCGTGTCCTTGTTTGCATGACTGCGAACATTCCTTCATTAGAACCAAAACCAGTCTGACTCAATTAGAGCGGACTGTCCGTCCATCCATCTGCGTGTGTGAGAGTGTGTGTGTGTGTGTGTGAGAGTGTGTGAGTGAGAGTGTGTGTGTGTGTGTGTGTGAGTGAGTGAGAGGGTGTGTGTGAGTGCGTGCTAGTGTGATTGTGTGAGTGTGTGTGAGTGTGTGATTGTGTGTGTGCGCGTCTCACCCTGACAGGCCCCGGAGCGGTGGTTGGGAATGAAGCCGCGGCGGCAGGGGTGCGGTTGCGCGGGACACTGCTCACAAGGATGACCCCAGGCCCGTCCCACCGTCGCACAGCACAGCGTCTTGGTGCAGACGATTCCCGTCAGCTGACCCTGACACATCTGGTTACTGACCGACGCGAAACATGGCCCCGTCCTGTAATCTGGAGACAAACAGAACATGTTTAACACGCTAATGCAACACTCAGTTTGCGTGACATTTCAGAAGTTCAGAGTGAGTTCACACTGACGGCAGAACATCAGGGAAACTGTGCAGAACGACACGGAGCACACCATCACACTCAGCTAACAGAGAACATTCTCAGAAAGATTCTTTCCACATTATGAGCTAACATTCTTCCAGTATCGATAACATAACAGCTTTAATAATGTTCTCAACACATTAGCAGGAAAACATTTATACATCGTTCATGGAATGTTTTTTCGGAAGCGTTTTAGTTGAATCACTCACTCACACACACACTCACTCACACACACACACACTCACACTCACTCACACACACTCTCACACACACACACACACACTCTCACACACGCAGATGGATGGACGGACAGTCCGCTCTAATTGAGTCAGACTGGTTTTGGTTCTAATGAAGGAATGTTCGCAGTCATGCAAACAAGGACACGCTGTCAGAACACATAGACGCACGCCTCAGCGAGCCACACACACACACAGATCAAGATCTCACTTATCAAGAGCAAACACACAGATCCACTCTGAAATGCTTAGCAGACCAACACACACACACACACACACAC
>NW_015507227.1:37139-37500 GCF_001515645.1 Sinocyclocheilus grahami
GCATGTCACCATATTCTAATTTGTTGAGATAGTGAATTGGTGGGTTTTTGTTAAATGTGAGCCAAAATCATCACAATTAAAAGAACCAAAGACTTAAACTACTTCAGTCTGTGTGCATTGAATTTATTTAATACACGAGTTTCACAATTTGAGTTGAATTACTGAAATAAATGAACTTTTCCACGACATTCTAATTTATTGAGATGCACCTGTACTCTCTCTCACACACACACGCGCACTCACACAAACACAAACACACACACACACACTCACTCACTCACTCACGCACACACACGCTCACGCTCACACACACACACAAAGTTAATTTATTTCAGTAATTCAACTCAAATTGTGAAACCAG
>NW_015507227.1:37611-38327 GCF_001515645.1 Sinocyclocheilus grahami
TTGGACTATTGAAAAATAACACCATAACACCCACATTATAAAGCTTCGAAGAGCCAGGACATTTTTTTTATATATAACTCTGATTGGATTCGTCTAAAAGAAGAAAAGAAGAAACACCTAGGATGTCTTGAGGGTGAGTAAATCATGGGGTAGTTTTCATTTTTGGGTGAACTATCCTTTTAATTACTCACAGAACAAAGCTGATGCAATGGAATGTTTCCTAAACATTAATTTAAAAATAGTTTTTGAAACATTTAAAATACTAAACATTTAGAACATTCAGAAATAACGTTCTCATAACTTAATGGGAATGTTAGCAAAACGTTCTTCAAATATATTTTTGTTAGCTGGCCTAATACAACATTTCAAAACCAATCAAATGTGATGATTCTCAGTACCAATTATAATATTCCAACAAAACAAAACAAATATTATTATTAATCATTTAAAACTATTAATAGTTCATTTATACTAGCAGTGAAACAGACAGTGAAGAATGAACGATGACATGAGGAACGATCACGAATTTCACAGCGCTGATGTTCTACCGGTGTTGATCAACTCACTGCTGCTTCATCTGAACACTGGGAACACCCTGCATGTGTGTGTGTGTGTGTGTGTGTGTTTTTGTCTGAAGGGGACACTCCCTGCACCACTCAACATCTGGGAGCAATAAAACTCACACTCACACACACACACACACACACACACACACA
>NW_015507227.1:39102-42569 GCF_001515645.1 Sinocyclocheilus grahami
CCCGTGATTGTGTAGCCTAGTGAACCAAACTGAGAGGCCATTTTGAAGGCTCAGGAAACCTTTGCAGGTGTTTTGAGTTGATTAGCTGATTGGTATGTCACCATATTCTAATTTGTTGAGATAGTGAATTGGTGGGTTTTTGTTAAATGTGAGCCAAAATCATCACAATTAAAAGAACCAAAGACTTAAACTACTTCAGTCTGTGTGCATTGAATTTATTTAATACACGAGTTTCACAATTTGAGTTGAATTACTGAAATAAATGAACTTTTCCACGACATTCTAATTTATTGAGATGCACCTGTACTCTCTCTCACACACACACACACGCTCACACACACACGTGCACACACACACACGCACACTCACACGCACACTCACACTGATTCAACTAAGCTAGAGATTACGGTTTATACAATTTTAAATATGGATATTTTTCTTACAACAACCCATCGATTCACTTCAGGAGGTCTTTATTTACCCCTGGAGCCATGTGGAGCACTTTATGATGGATGGATGCACTTTATTGGACTATTGAAAAATAACACCCATTCACTGCCATTATAAAGCTTCGAAGAGCCAGGACATTTTTTTTATATATAACTCTGATTGGATTCGTCTAAAAGAAGAAAGTCATACACACCTAGGATGTCTTGAGGGTGAGTAAATCATGGGGTAGTTTTCATTTTTGGGTGAACTATCCTTTTAATTACTCACAGAACAAAGCTGATACAATGGAATGTTTCCTAAACATTAATTTAAAAATAGTTTTTGAAACATTTAAAATACTAAACATTTAGAACATTCAGAAATAACGTTCTCATAACTTAATGGGAATGTTAGCAAAACGTTCTTCAAATATATTTTTGTTAGCTGGCCTAATACAACATTTCAAAACCAATCAAATGTGATGATTCTCAGTACCAATTATAATATTCCAACAAAACAAAACAAATATTATTATTAATCATTTAAAACTATTAATAGTTCATTTATACTAGCAGTGAAACAGACAGTGAAGAATGAACGATGACATGAGGAACGATCACGAATTTCACAGCGCTGATGTTCTACCGGTGTTGATCAACTCACTGCTGCTTCATCTGAACACTGGGAACACCCTGCATGTGTGTGTGTGTGTGTGTGTGTGTTTTTGTCTGAAGGGGACACTCCCTGCACCACTCAACATCTGGGAGCAATAAAACTCACACTCACACACACACACACACACACACACACACACACACACACACACACACACACAAACACACACACAAAAACACACACACACACACCCACACCCTCTCTCACACACACACACACACACACTCACTCTCACACACACACACACTCTCACACACACACACACACACACACTCACTCTCTCTCGCTCTCTCTCTCTCACACACACACATTGGGTTTCCATGATTTATGGGGACAATCCATAGACATAATGGGTTTTTTTTACTGTACAAACTGTATTTTCTATCCCCTAAACCTAGCCCGCACAGAAAACTTTCTGCATTTTTACAATTTCAAAAAAACTTTGTGTACTTAATTTTTATACCTGTTTTACAAATGAGAGCGTCCCCAAATGGAGGTTTTTGGCGATTTTGTCAGGTTTTGCTCACATTTGGGTACAAATTTGTTCCCAAAATATGGTTAAGTAGGTACACACACACACACACACACTCTCTCTCACACACACACACACACACACACACTCTCTCTCTCACACACACACACACACACACAGACACAGACACAGACACACTCACACATAGACACACAAACACAGACACAGACACACACACACATAGACACACAAACACACGCACACTCACACACACAGACACAGACACAGACACAGACACAGACACACATGCCCCATTAGCAGAGCTTGATTCATTATGGAATACATAATCTCTTGCAGTTCATCAGTTGAATAAAATCTCTAGGAATGTCTGTGTTCACTGTGCTCTCTGTGCACCTCATTCCTGCACAAATCCAATTTAACAATCATTTACAAAAATGTGACTTCAGCTGAGTGTGAATCACACACACACACACACTTGTCACCATTAACCCTTTACAACCACGAAGGTCAGTTACATGGACAGTTCCTCACTGTTTACTGGACTTCTGTATCTATCTATCTATCTATCTATCTATCTACAGTGGGGCAAAAAAGTATTTAGTCAGCCACCAATTGTGCAAGTTCTCCCACTTAAAAAGATGAGAGAGGCCTGTAATTTTCATCATAGGTATACCTCAACTATGAGAGACAAAATGAGAAAAAAAATCCAGAAAATCACATTGTAGGATTTTTTGAAAATGAGGAAGGAAAAACTATCATTTTTATAAATATTGGACCTTTTTTTTTTTTGCAAAAAGCCTCAAGAAACATAATATGAAAATCAGAAATTGCATTTCATGATCCCTCTAATATCAAGGCAATTACAGACCAACACAAAGTAAAGTAAAATGTACAAAAATCATTATTATTGTGTGCATGAATCATTGTTCCTGTTGTAGACGCCCACAAAGGGAGGCTTGAGCTCACATCTGGGGATGAAAGTGTCCCCAAACTACATCGCACACACACACACTCTCACACACTCTCACTCACTCACACACACACACCCACTCTCACTCACTCAGAAAAAAGCCTCAAGAAACATAATATGAAAATCAGAAATTGTATTTCATGATCCCTCTAATATCAAGGCAATTACAGACCAACACAAAGTAAAGTAAAATGTACAAAAATCATTATTATTGTGTGCATGAATCATTGTTCCTGTTGTAGACGCCCACAAAGGGAGGCTTGAGCTCACATCTGGGGATGAAAGTGTCCCCAAACTACATCGCACACACACACTCTCACACACACACACTACACTCACTCACTCACTCACACACACACACGCACGCACAATCGCACGTACGCTCACACTCACACACACACTCTCACTCACACATGCACAATCGCACGCACACACACGCACTCACACACACTCACACTCACTCACACACACACACACTCACACTCACGCACGCTCTCACACTCACACTCACTCACACGCACGCACAATCGCACGCACGCTCACACACACACACACACTCACTCACACTCACTCCACACACACTCACACTCACTCACACACACACACACTCAATCGCACGCACGCTCACACACTCACACTCACTCACACACACACACACACCCTCACACGCACAATCGCACGCACGCTCACACACTCACACTCACACACACACACACACACACACACGCACACACAATCGCACACACGCTCACACACACACACACACACACACACGCACAATCGCACGCACGCTCACACACACACTCACACTCACTCACACACACACACACTCACACTCACGCACGCTCTCACACTCACACTCACTCACACGCACGCACAATCGCACGCACGCTCACACAC
>NW_015507227.1:43886-55104 GCF_001515645.1 Sinocyclocheilus grahami
CACACTCACACTCACACTCACACTCACACTCACACACACACACACACACACACACACACACGAGCGTCTCCTCCCCGTGGAGAGATCCAGTGAGGAGCTGGAGCGGCGGGTGAGGCCTGTTGACTGTGGACACTCTCCAAATCACACACCCATCCAGACACAGCTAATATTCACAATATTTGTCATTCACAATCACGGCAGTAAAACAACCGCAAGAATCTGAGACGACTGGGACACTAAACTATTATTCTCAACACCCTAAACAGATGACCAACTTTCAACATATTCGTGTTAAACTGCCAAACCGTATTCTGTAAAACTCTTGCGAGATCTGCATTTGCTGCAATCAGTCGGGTCGTTATTTGTCCATTTTGAGATTATCCTACTGACAGACATCAGTGCATAATTCTGCCCCAAAAATACAGTCATGCACAGTGTTTGATTTCAAATATTCTTATGAAAACAAATTATGAAAATGTTTATGAAATGTATGCAAAATATTTGTTAAATTCATATTCACTAAGGCAAGTTTATTTATATAGAACATTTGATACACAATGGTAATTCAAAGTGCTATACATAAAAAATAAATAAAAAAGTCAAAGAAAACATTTTGATAATGCATGCATCATAAGTATAAAAATAGTCATAAAAACAGAAATAAATTCGAAATGCATGCAACGGAAGTATAAAAATGTTCATAAAATTTTTATTTTTTTTAAATGCATGCATCATAACTATACAAATAGTCATAAAAAGAAGACATTTGAAAAATGCATGCATCATAAGTATAAAAATAGTCATAAAAAACAGAAATAAATTCAAAATGCATGCATCGTAAGTATAAAAATGGTCATAAAAAGAAAACATTTTAAAAATGCATGCATCGTAACTATATCAAAAATAAACAAATTTAAAAAACATGCATCGTCAGTATAAAAATAGTAATAAAAAGAACACTTTAAAACTCCATGCTTCATAACGATAATAAAGTATAATAACGTTTTTTAATGCTTTTATTAAATGCAAAATATGGCTAATTACATCAGAAATTAAAAAAATAAAAACTGAAGAAATTGAAACAAATAAAATGAATACATTAAATTATGTGAGATGTATATAAGACATCTGTCACTCTGACCCTCCATCAGTGGACTGCTGCTGACAGTGGATACCTCACAGAATGAAGGTTACCATCTACACACAGACATCAAATACATCAGAAATGAAAGCTGGCTGGACTGATCAAAACACTCAGGAAACAGGAAGCAGAACAAGATGGTCATGTGACTTTCAGCTGCTCTCTGACTCCAGCTGTGTGACGGACACACTCCTGAATGGAGAGGAGTGGCAGATGCACTGAATTACCTGATTTGGATCCGCAGGTGGGCTCGATCTGGCCGCTCGGACAGGTGCACATGTTGGGTCTGGAGCAGAAGCCGTCTCCGCAGGAGCTCCGACAAATAGCTGAGGATTGCAAAAACAACGACTGACTGCGATTTATTGATTGCTTGACCTTCACAGGTGTCAGTAGACAGGTGATATTCTGAACGTTCTGCACATCCCTTCCCAGGTTGTTTCTTATATGTGTCTCTGCAGCACAAAAGCAGTGTTAAGTCGCTGGGGGATATTTGTAGCAATAGCCAACAATACATTGTATGGGTCACAATTATACATTTCTCTTTTATGCCAAAAATCATTAGGATATTAAGTAAAGATCATGTTCCATGAAGATATTTAGTAAATCTCCTACCGTAAATATATCAACACTAATGTTTGATTAGTAATATGCATTGCTAAGAACTTCATTTGGACAACTTTAAAGATGATTTTCTCAATATTTAGATTTTTTTGCACCCTCAGATTCCAGATTTTCAAATATTGTCCTCTCCTAACAAACCATACATCAATGGAAAGCTTATTTATTCAGCTTTCAGCTGATGCATACTTCTCAATTTCACAAAATTGACCCTTATGACTGGTTTTGTGCTCCAGGGTCACATATATGCACTAACATGTTTAAATCCATCCCAGACAATCAAAGTCTGCAGATTCAGGTCTTTCCATGAGACAGACTTCCAGTTCATCGAGGCATATGCCAGCTGTCTGGCTTAATCAGATTAATGCGATTACACGATGCACATATAACCGGAATGCGTCCAAACCCGGAATGTTCTTGTTAAGCGCGGTCAGTGAGAGGTCAGGAGGTCAGAGAGACTTTAGCGTGCCTGACCTTCACATGTAAACAACATCACCCCCCCCCACCCCCACCGCGCGCCTGAGAGACGGCGGAGCACCACAACAGCCTTCCTGAGCGCTGCCAATCTATTCAGTTACAGGATGAAAGCAGAGAACAATCATCCAGTGCCCCCGCCCTCCGCTGTAAACACACTCGTGCTGACAGACCGTGTCCATTTGCTCGTGCTGGACCAGAACACAGCAAACAGTAAGTGCATGAGGACTTACGGACGATGCACTGGTTCCCTCCGGTCAAGGTCTTCCATCCGGGACAGCAGTACGCTTGATGACGGGATCCACACACATTCGGCCTGCGGGAAGAGTTCGGCAAAACTTAACCGAGCAACGGGTCAAATTCACATTTAAACTTCATGTGTGAAACTCTCTATACATAGAATAAAATGAGCGTGGGATGCTAGAGTATGCTGTACAAGAAAATACCATTTCAGTCTTTCTAAAGGTACTCCAAAATGTCACATTTAATCCAATTAGTTACCCGTCTCTATAAAATGTTTCATATCAACCGAACTAATCTTACAGGTGACATGGCTTTAAAAACTTCACCTTCAATTCTTCAAACTTACAGCTTGTTAAACTGTGTTGTAAGTATTCAGACTAGCCTTTCTCAAGCTTCTCTACAGTACAAACTGAACTACTTATTTGTGAAATTTACTAGCAATGTCTGAAAGTTGTTTCACCAGCAGTTTTTTTTTCAGTGTAGGAGTAAAAACAAAGAGCATAAATACAAAAAAATATATATAAAAAGTAATTCTTATGCCCTGCTTACTTTATTTTTCTTGCATTTCCTGATTAATTTTTTCATTGTTTATTGGGTAACACTTTACAATAAGGTTCATTAGTTATCAACTACATATGTTCACATGAACTAAGCATGAACAACACTTCTACAGCATTTATTCATCTTAGTTCATGTTTTTCAACATTTACTAATGCATTATTAAAATCAAAAGTTGTGCTTGTTAACTTTAGTTAATGCACGGTGAATTAAAATGAACTAACAATGAACGACTGTATTTTCAACAAAGATTAATAAATGTACTGTTCATGGTTTGTTCATCATGTACTAATGGAACCTTATTGTTACCGTTTATTGTTTATGCTCTTTTCTATATTTTTTGTTTGTTTGGTTTTTGTTACGTTTCTGCCACGATGTAAATGCTACTCAATTAAAATTGAAAAAAAAAAGTTCTCTCACATTTCTGAACTGTGCGATATAAACTCAGAATTGCGAGAAAAGTCTCAAATATGAGATATAACCAAATTATTGAGAGAAAAAAGTCAGAATTGTGAGATAAAAAGTCACGGTTATCTTTTTTATTGTTTATTCTGTGGCAGAAAAAAAAAAAGAATTGCAAGATTTAAACTCTGCATTCTGAGAAAGAAGTCAGAATTGAGAGATATAAATTTAACATTGTGTGGGGAAAAAACAGAATTCTGAGTTTATGTCAATTTTCTCATAACTGCGAGAGAGAAACGGTGTGATAAAAACCACAGGTTCCACGACTTTAGTGCACAGATGGTTTTTCCCCTTCTGTAATTGAATGTTTATTGTTTTGTGAGGATCATCTAAATGAACACTTCGAAGATTCGAGATGTTGCAAAACAAACAATCAAGAAACCTGAGAAAGCAGCACAAGCTCTCATTAATGCTGCGGCACTATAGTTCCCGGGCCCCGGGCCCTGGGCAGCAGTTTTTTTTTCAGTGTAGGAGTAAAAACAAAGAGCATAAATACAAAAAAATATATATAAAAAGTAATTCTTATGCCCTGCTTACTTTATTTTTCTTGCATTTCCTGATTAATTTTTTCATTGTTTATTGGGTAACACTTTACAATAAGGTTCATTAGTTATCAACTACATATGTTCACATGAACTAAGCATGAACAACACTTCTACAGCATTTATTCATCTTAGTTCATGTTTTTCAACATTTACTAATGCATTATTAAAATCAAAAGTTGTGCTTGTTAACTTTAGTTAATGCACGGTGAATTAAAATGAACTAACAATGAACGACTGTATTTTCAACAAAGATTAATAAATGTACTGTTCATGGTTTGTTCATCATGTACTAATGGAACCTTATTGTTACCGTTTATTGTTTATGCTCTTTTCTATATTTTTTGTTTGTTTGGTTTTTGTTACGTTTCTGCCACGATGTAAATGCTACTCAATTAAAATTGAAAAAAAAAAGTTCTCTCACATTTCTGAACTGTGCGATATAAACTCAGAATTGCGAGAAAAGTCTCAAATATGAGATATAACCAAATTATTGAGAGAAAAAAGTCAGAATTGTGAGATAAAAAGTCACGGTTATCTTTTTTATTGTTTATTCTGTGGCAGAAAAAAAAAAAGAATTGCAAGATTTAAACTCTGCATTCTGAGAAAGAAGTCAGAATTGAGAGATATAAATTTAACATTGTGTGGGGAAAAAACAGAATTCTGAGTTTATGTCAATTTTCTCATAACTGCGAGAGAGAAACGGTGTGATAAAAACCACAGGTTCCACGACTTTAGTGCACAGATGGTTTTTCCCCTTCTGTAATTGAATGTTTATTGTTTTGTGAGGATCATCTAAATGAACACTTCGAAGATTCGAGATGTTGCAAAACAAACAATCAAGAAACCTGAGAAAGCAGCACAAGCTCTCATTAATGCTGCGGCACTATAGTTCCCGGGCCCCGGGCCCTGGGCCCTGGAGCGGTGAGTGGCAGGTTTACCCTGGCGTTTGGAGTGAATGTGTGTTCTTCAGTGATGCAGAGATGCGTTACCCCTTCAGCACGTCCTGCCCGCCGCCGAGCCGCTTCGCTCGGTTCGCTCTCGGCTGCTCCGCGTCTGCGTCTGCGTCCAGCGTCTGCGTCTGCGTCTGCGTCTGCGCCTGCGCCGATACACACAGCGACACGAGCAAGAGCAGCCGCCTCATTCTGCGCGTGCTCCCGCTGCACGACCAACAGCTCGCATTAATAGCAAAACTGACAAGAACACAAACTCGGTGAAGAAGAAAGCGGCGTCAGTGCAAAGCAAAGGAGAACACGACACTTCAGGAGAAAGTAAAACTAAGGGAAAGAAAGTTCTGTACCTCCAGCAGATGATGAAGAAGATGAAGAAGAAGTCTCCCCCAGTAAGTGCGCACTGACGCAGACTGTAAAGTGCCTGGTAAAAATAGCCAGAGTGAGGAAAAAGAGCTCAGAGGTGCAACTCAAAGCGCAGCGGCTGCGTTACTGCACCAGCGCTCATTCCGCTGCGCCACTCAAATCTCATCCAACCCTCCCTCTGTCCTCGCGCGAATTGAGCCGAAAATCAGCTCGAGATGAACAGATTTTATACAAAAGTATGAGGAGCTAATAACATATTCAAGGTACACAAAGATGTCACTATAACTTTAAGATGAGATGCCGTATAAATACCACTGATATAGTACCATGGTACTTTCACAACACCTTAAAAGGAGGGCTTTGTGGTAAATGAATTGCGTCGGGAAGCGTGCTTTTTCAACTTTCTCTTGCTGACAGGCTCTGAGCTTCTCATACTTCTGCAGCAGCAGCTTGACTCGTGTAATGAGAACACGAACAATGCACAATGAGAGAGAGGGGGCTCATGGGAGACAGTTTATGACTTTTACCCTCCAGACGTGCTGCACAATACACAATTCAAACCAAGCGCTGGAGAAGCATGTGGTCTCACTTGCAAAAGCAGACTTTTTGGACCATGGCATTTTCTGAAGAGCCATGTGAACAGTGTTGGGGGTAACGCATTACAAGTAACGCGAGTTACGTAATCAGACTAGTAACTAGTAAAGTAATGCATTACTTTACTAGTTACTTGGAAAAAGTAACCTGATTACGTAACTCGCGTTACTTGTAATGCGTTACTTTACTAGTTACTTGGAAAAAGTAACCTGATTACGTAACTCGCGTTACTTGTAATGCGTTACTTTACTAGTTACTTGGAAAAAGTAACCTGATTACGTAACTCGCGTTACTTGTAATGCGTTACTTTACTAGTTACTAGGAAAAAGTCACCTGATTAAGTAACGCGCGTTACTTAATCAGGTGACTTTTTCCTAGTAACTAGTAAAGTAACGCATTACATTTAAGTTTACAAGAAAATATCGGAGTTACTTTTTCAAATAAGTAATGTTAGTTATGTGTTCAGATTACTTGTTTCAAGTAACTAGTAAAGTAATTACTTTTTAGTTTACAAGTAAATATCTGAGTTACTTTTTCAAATAAGTAAGGCCAGTTACTTTATTTCCCCATGTATTGACTGACAGCTGTCATGTTGGGATAAATCAGGAGTGAGTGCAGATGTGTTTTGTGTGAACATGATGTTACTGTAGATCTAGACTAAATGTCAGCATGCATTTACTCATCTCACTCGCACAAAAACAGATTCAGTATTTCTCAAAATCAATTAAAAAAAAGTAAAAAGCAAACTCAGAATATGATGCAAACCTGCAACAATTAAATGTTAAGTAATACAAATATCCTTTATGTATTTAATTCCATTTTATTAACCAATGTCTCTGCTGCTGACCTTTGATGAAACATTTCAATATGCAAAAAATGACTTTAGATAAATTCGATAATTTATTTCACATTTGGGGGTGATAGGGCTTTTACGTTTGCCAAAAATAGAACTTTTTATATTAAAAACAAAGCAAGCAAGCCCTGCCCAGATTTAAAAAGTAATGCAAAACTAATGTAACGTTGTTAGTGAATGTAGAATGAGCTGTTGCATCCTGACACGGGTGTTTGCGTCTGCATCTCAACCCAACAGAGTGCAGCCTGAGAGAGAAACCCGAGCCGCACCCCCGAGCCGCTCATGTGCTTTCTGTGCATCAGAAACAATCATCTGTAAGGAATGCAGACTGAAGTCAACATGAAACAAACACCATTTACTTTCTCAAGACATACTCTTGATCTCATCAGTGTGTTCTTAACAAATGTTTTTCTTTATAATCTTTCATCGAAATGCAATCACTCCAGCTGATGCTTGGTCATCCCACTGACCTCCATTCATACACACTGCAAATTTAATACTTTTCATGCACTGCACAGTTCAAGTTTGGTGAACTCGGACCTGCGGACGCGTATCACATGAAGATTCTTGTGTGACTAGAAGAAAAATACATCACAACGTCTTAGCTGAATTTAAAAATAAAAACAAAGTTTAGAGCTGCAGGTTTGCAGTGTTACAGGTAAGTGGAGTTGATTTTATATTTTTACATTTATGCATTTGGCAGACACTTTTATCCAAAGAGACTTTCATTGCATTAAACCTATACTTTTTTTTCAACTCATGCATTCCTTGAGCATCGAACCCATGACACTGGCATTGCTAGCGCTGCGTTCTAATGTTTGAGCTACAGAAATGTGCATTTTGCATTTATTAGTACTTGTTATGTTTAATTTTTGTTTTGTTTTTATGGAAGATTCTGCATGCTCAAAAGAAGGTTGTTATTGTTAACTAAAAATAAAACTATTAAAAACATTTTTGTTAATTAAAATAAATCTGAAAAAATATATATAATAAAACATACCTATTAGATGAAAAACTTAAACTAAATGAAAATCAGAAACGTTGCCTTGGCAGCTAATTGAAATAAGTCAAAGCACTAAAATTACTAACTAAAACTAAAGCTGAAATAAAAATAAATGAAACCTAAAAAATTATATTTAAACAAAAATGACAAAAACACATAATAACTAAAAATGCAACTAATATTAAAATAAAAATTGAAAGTATATAAGTAAATAGTAAATAGAATAAAACTCTATTAGTATAAAAATATAGCTGTGGCTTTACTTATATCAACCACCTTCATAAAGAGACGCTTTCACCATCCAATCAGTTCATCAGGGAGAAAATAAAGTCCGAATCTCGCATTTCACTCATAAATACGTCACTTGGTTGAAATGGCTTGCGAGCGGCGTTTGGTTTAATTTGTCATATCGTCAGGTGTCTTAACATCGTTGTTCAGCAGTGTGTCTCTGGGTCCCGTCTGCTGCAGGGTTCGAGGCCGACTGACAAAGCTCTGCTCATTCTTCTGTGTGTGTACTTTCTCTAAGGCTCGGCACTATGGCTTAAACAGATGCTCCAATATACTGACCTACTTTTGAGGAATTCAGTCCTCTCTCTCACTGCACGTGACCCAATAACAGCATCCCATTCCTGTTCCTGTTCCCGGCCTCGTGCGGATCGCAGACGGATGCAGGGACGGGCGGGGGAGCGTGTGCCTGTGCGAAAGCATCTTACTCTAACTCTCTCACACTGTTTATTTGCTTTGGCTCAGGAGCGACTGTGTCTCCTTTCATTTCCCGTGGTCTTGGACTCCAGGAATCGAGCGCTCCGACTCCCAGACGATCAGCGATACGAGAGGAGAATCTGAAATCTCACAGAATCGATCATTATTAATCACGTGTGGATTGCTTTGATATCACAGAGCGTTCAGGTTCATGTAGAGCCGGCAGAACTGAGACTTTCAACTGGGTTTTTACCTTTGAAACGGCAGAAGCCGCTCCCATAATGCTCAGGTGTTGAGGCATCGATGGAACCTGTAACCTTAACCTTTCCATTGCACAAAAGGTTCTTCAGAATATTACAGCGTTGTGAACAAAAAAAAAAAAAGGTTATTTTTAGAACTGATCACTGAAAGGTTCTTTGGGGAACCAAAAATGGTTCTATGGCATTGTTGCGAAAACACCCATTTGGAACCTTTCATTTTTAAGAGTGTTGAACGTTTCCATTGCAAAATAAAATGTGCAAAAGGCCTCATTAGATTATTAAAATGTTGTTCTCACCAATAAAAAATGGTTCTTTTAAGAAATGATCACTGAAAGGTTCTTTGGGGAACCAAAAATGGTTCTTTTATGGCATTGTTGCGAAAACCAGCTTTTGGAACCTTTATTTTTAAAAGTGTGGAATTTTGTGCAAAAAGCTTCTTTAGATTAAATGTTGTTCTCACTAAGAAAAAGTGGTTCTTTTAACAACTGATCACTGAAAGGTTCTTTAGGGGAACCAAAAATGGTACTTCTATGGCATCGCTGCGAAAACACCCATTTGGAACCTTTATTTTTAATTAAGAGCGAGTCTTTTTAATTAAGAGGGTCGTCAAGTTTCAGGATTTCACACTGTACATTTGTAAACACTGGGTAATGTGCTTCTTTTCTGCTGTTTTCACGTGGATACGCATTTGTGTTTCACATCATCCAGCTTTGCTTCAGCTCCAGCTGGAACACGGATGGATGTTCTTCCAGCTCCTGAAGCGAACTGATTCATGCTGGGCTCGTCTCTCCACAGAACACCTTCCCAAAACACTTGGAACCACCTAGCTGCTTCTTGGCAAATATTAGACAAACGTCTCTGATTGTGGCATCCCAAACGCTGGCCCGAGAGTAGCCTGCAGTTCTCTGGACGCGGCTTCAGGACCTTCTGTGACGGTCTGGATGATTTTAGGCTGCGCCTCTGGAGAAACCTTGGCAGGCCAGTCGCTCCTGGGGAGTTTCTCCACCGTTCCAAGTCTGCTTCGTTTCGATATTACGGCTCTCGCTGTGGGTCTGTTCAGATCCAGGGTCTTGGAAATGTCTGCGTAACCTTTTCCTGACTCAGTATGAGCATGTCATTTTTATTCACTCACTTAAACTCTCCTTTGATCGGGTGATTTATGCTTGTTGAATCTTTGTGAGGATCAACGGCACAGTCGCACATGACCGACTTTAATCAATCAAATCTATATGTCTTAAATTCTCTTAAACCAGCCGAGCAGAGACATTGGTTAATAAAATGGGATCAAAGATATTTGTGTAATTTAACATATTTAATTATTGTATGCTTGTGGCATATTCTGAGTTTGCATTTCACTGTTTTTATTGATTTTGAGGAATACTGAATCTGTTTTTGTGCGAGTGAGATGAGTAAATGCATGCTGACATTTAGTCTAGATCTACAGTAACATCATGTTCACACAAAACACATCTGCACTCACTCCTGATTTATCCCAACATGACAGCTGTCAGTCAATACATGGGGAAATAAAGTAACTGGTGTTACGTATTTGAAAAGTAACTCAGATATTTACTTGTAAATTTAAAAGTAATGTGATACTTCACTAGTTACTTGAGAAAAAAGTAATCTGATTACATAACTCGCGTTACTTGTAATCCGTAACTCTCTGTGCATAATCAGGCAAATATCTGCAGACAGAGATGAGAATGTCTTTGGTCGAACCAGCCGATGACGGGCTGTTTGTTAGAGATGTCTATGATCCTCCGGCGCTGCTGTTGTTTGGATGTTTCAGCCCCCTGAGGTTCATTTCTCTCCTTTGACACAGAAGAGCGTCTCGCAGGAAAACACTGATGAACTCCCTTCACATTTTTGACCATCTACGGTTTGGAAAACTCTTGTGTTTTGGGTCGACTAGGTCTTTCGGCCAAACCAGCACCCAAACACACACTCGTGCACATGTAAACATGCATACATTCACATGTGCGTCTACACACACCGACTTCATACAAGATAGCAGGTGCACAGGTGGAGCTCAAGACTGAGCTGAAGAAGAGACGAGGACATGCTGTCAAACGTCTTAAGATTTGATCTCAAACTGTCAAATCCAGTGACTCAGTTCATACTTGGTGCCTTGTAAACCCAATTCTGTTTCTTGGTGGACTGATGTAAATCTGTACAAGTTTGCAGTCGCTGAGCCTCATTAGAGCGTCTGACATCAGCAGGTGATGAACTCAAGCTCTGCATACGTCCACGGCTCTAGAACCGGAGCACCACGTGCGTCTCTGATGTTTGAGGTAATTCTCTCGCTGACTCACACCGACTCGCCCATCGCACGTTACCCAAGACAAATAACGACCCTCAGATGATCTCATCCAATCAGATGTGTGTGTGTGATTTGTGTTGTGTATGAGAGTGTGAGAGTGTGTGTGTGTGTGTGTGTGTGTGTGTGAGA
>NW_015507227.1:55121-57571 GCF_001515645.1 Sinocyclocheilus grahami
GTGTGTGAGAGTGTGTGAGTGTGTGAGAGAGTGTGTGTGTGCGTGTGTGCGTGTGCGAGTGTGTGTGATAGTGTGTGTGTGAGAGTGTGTGTGTGTGTGAGAGTGTGTGTGTGTGTGCGTGAGTGTGTGTGAGAATGTGAGAGAGTATGTGTGTGAGTGTGTGTGTGTGTGTGTGTGTGTGTGTGTGAGAGTGTGTGTGAGTGTGTGTGTGTGTGTGTGTGTGTGTGAGAGAGTGTGTGTGTGTGTGTGCATCAACAGCAGAAGGGCAGACTGACAGATGCAGAGTGCGACAGGCCGTGCACAGTCTTGTTTTCCTGCTGTCTGTAACGAGCCTGACAAAAGCCCCTCAGTGGTGAAGATTAATGCACACACACACTCACACACGCAGCAGCATATTTCTCAGCGTGTGTCACTGTTGGCTCCGGATGCGTTTAGAGTCGAGGAGAGAGTGTGTGTGTGTGTGTGTGTGTGTGTGAGTGTGTGTGTGTGATAGTGTGAGAGTGTGTGTGTGTGATAGTGTGTGTGTGCGTGAGTGAGTGTGTGTGTGCGTGTGTGTGTGTGTGTGAGTGAGTGTGTGAGAGAGTGTGTGTGTGTGTGTGCGTGTGTGTGTGCGTGTGTGAGAGTGTGTGTGTGTGTGTGTGAGTGTGTGTGTGAGTGTGTGTGTGTGAGAGTGTGTGTGTGTGCGTGAGTGTGTGTGAGTGTGTGATAGTGTGTGAGAGTGTGTGTGTGCATCAACAGCAGAAGGGCAGACTGACAGATGCAGAGTGCGACAGGCCGTGCACAGTCTTGTTTTCCTGCTGTCTGTAACGAGCCTGACAAAAGCCCCTCAGTGGTGAAGATTAATGCACACACACACTCACACACGCAGCAGCATATTTCTCAGCGTGTGTCACTGTTGGCTCCGGATGCGTTTAGAGTCGAGTAACATGATGCTGTCGGACTGACTCCCAGAATCCCAACAGCACAGACACCTGATGATTCAATCCCAACACACACTAGTGATGATCACACACAAACCACTAACATATAATCCATAAGAACGCTTCCTCCAGTGAAAAAGTGTTCTGGTGTGAATCAGGAGAGAAATCAGCACTTTTTCACTGGAGGAAGCGTTATTATGGATTATGGACTCAATGCTGGATTAGTTTCAGTTTTTGTCTTCTCCAGATGTTAACTGATGGACTGGAGTGCTGTGATTACTTGTGGATTATTGTGATGTTTTTATCAGCTGTTTGGACTCTCATTCTGACGGCACCCATTCCCTGCAGAGCATCCATTGGTCTAAAAGGAGTCTGATGTGTGCGTGACCGGTTGTTGTTTGCAAACAAAGCAGCGTGTTCTCATCTACAGACGTGTTCAGTCGTGTCTGAATTCATGAACACAAACAGCGTTGCAGCTTGAAGCTGAATCTTGTGTTTCAAATGCAAATGTCTGTCTTTAGACTGTTTTTCAGCAGATTCTGGATCTTTCATGAAGAGGCCAGTCGCTCACAGCCTCATAATCAAAAACATGAATTCCAGAAGCATTACTGGCCTCGGGCTGTGCATGCTGGGAATTAACGCCGCTTCTCAGCACTTGAAGCACTGAAATCGTGTGATTTTGGCATTACGACACAATTCAAGATGCTTGAGAAACATGAATTACAGGAATCAGCCTGGAGTTTGTTCTAAACGACCCGTTTAACGTCTTCAGATGACTGAACTTCAGCTGAGAGCCACTGTGAAACATTCACTGGAAGCAGTTCATCCCTGCTAGTGTTACTATAGTCAGTGTGGGTTAAACCATATGACGAGAGACTTCACTAGGACATCTGACTGTGAAAACACTCAGAACACCCTAGCAACCGCACAGCAGAACCCCGGCAACCAGCCACAACAGGCCAGCGCAGTGATATTAGACAGTCGCCTCGTCTCTGTTCTTCTGTCCTGAGGAATTCTGGAAAGCCCCTCGGCCTTGTTCTGAGTACAGACGACAGAGATTCACGTGAGATGAGTGTGAGCCGCTGTCTGACGTCAGCTCCTCCACCCAAACTCACACTCACTCAACACACATCTTCTGTCTGACTCGAGAAGGTTTCCTGGCAGATTTTACAGCGGTTATGAGCTGATGAAATCCGAAGCGTCTCTCTGCATGTTTCACGTTTTTTCTGACTTCAGATCTGTGCCAGCTTTGTTCTCCTCAAACTTCAGTCTGCGCTTAGACGAGAGCGCCACCTTCTGACTGCAAGTGTTTCAACAGGTTTACCAAGTTTCCCAGGTTAAAAAAAGTACACTTCCATAATGTACTTAAAGGCACAATATGTAATTTTCGCCGCTGGAGGGCGCGTATTCAAAATAAACAAATAGACAAAGGCGTAGTTTGATGACGGCGTGACTGAGTGTGGAATCATGGGAGTTGTGGTCTTCATCCTCACAGCCGACGCAACCCGACGGGACTCGGCCAGAAATCAT
>NW_015507227.1:58458-62062 GCF_001515645.1 Sinocyclocheilus grahami
CCGTGTGGTTGGGGGGCGGGGGCGCGGGGCAGTGGGCGGGGCCATGTGTCTGCGGGGCAGAGTCTCGGGGCAGTGGGCGGAGCCGTGTGTCTGAGCGCGCTCAGTGCGGTTCAGCGTCGCTGCATTTGGCGGGTTTGCGATGAGACGTCTCTCACTCCAGCTCTCGCTCTCTCTGCTGCTCGCGCTCCAGATCCTCCTCCTGCTTGTGCTGCTGCAGCTTCAGCGCTCGCTTCTACACGCATCACAGGAACAGACCACACCGACGTCAACATCCACCATCACTGCTAGTGAATGGGTGCCGTCAGAATGAGAGTCCAAACAGTTGATAAAAACATCACAATAATCCACAGCACTCCAGTCCATCAGTTAACATCTGGAGAAGACAAAAACTGAAACTAATCCAGCATTGAGTCCATAATCCATAATAACGCTTCCTCCAGTGAAAAAGTGCTGATTTCTCTCCTGATTCACACCAGAACACTTTTTCACTGGAGGAAGCGTTATTATGGATTATGGACTCAATGCTGGATTAGTTTCAGTTTTTGTCTTCTCCAGATGTTAACTGATGGACTGGAGTGCTGTGATTACTTGTGGATTATTGTGATGTTTTTATCAGCTGTTTGGACTCTCATTCTGACGGCACCCATTCCCTGCAGAGCATCCATTGGTCTAAAAGGAGTCTGATGTGTGCGTGACCGGTTGTTGTTTGCAAACAAAGCAGCGTGTTCTCATCTACAGACGTGTTCAGTCGTGTCTGAATTCATGAACACAAACAGCGTTGCAGCTTGAAGCTGAATCTTGTGTTTCAAATGCAAATGTCTGTCTTTAGACTGTTTTTCAGCAGATTCTGGATCTTTTATGAAGAGGCCGAACGCTCTCATAATCAAAAACATGAATTCCAAAAGCGTTACTGGCCTCGGGCAGTGCATGCTGGGAAATAACGGCGCTTCTCAACACTTAATGCACTGGAATCTCGTGATTTTGGCATTAAGGCAGAATTTAAGATGCGTGAGATTTTAAAAACATGAATTACAGAAATTAGGAATCATTGCGGTGTTTGTTCTAAACAACCCGTAACGCTGATCTGTCAGACGAGAGCCACTGTGAAACATTCACTCTTCTGCAATGATCTATCACAGCTGTTTGTGTTGCTATAGTCAGCGTGGGTTAAACTGTCTGACGAGAGCTGTGCTCTGACTTCACTAGGACATCTGACTGCGAAAACACTCAAAACACCCTAGCAACCGCACAGCAGAACCCCGGCAACCAGCCACAACAGCACAGCATTTGACAGGTCTGTTCTTCTGTCCAGTGCACAGAATCTGAGGAGTTCTGGAAAGCCCCTCGGTCTGGTTCTGAGTGCAGGAGAGAGAGAGAGAGAGAGAGAGATGGAGAGAGAGAGACAGAGAAGATGGAGAGAGAGAGAGGTGTGAGATGACGTCAGCCTCCTCCACCCAAAGTCACACACAACACGAATCATAGCTTCGATCTGGAAGCACTTCTTCTGTCTGACTGTCAGATTTTACAGCAGTCTGAGTCTCTCTGCATGTTTCATGTTTTTTCTGACTTCAGATCTGTGCCAGCTTTGTTCTCCTGGAGCTTCAGTCTGCGCTCAGACAAGAGCGCCACCTTCTGACTGCAAGTGTTTCAACTATTTTAACCAAGTTTGAGATCGAAACGGACCCCGTTTACTTTCTCAATACACACACCTGCTCGTATCAGTGACATTATTCTAAAGAAATATAATCTAAACTTGCTCCACCTCTGCTAGCATCGTCTAGACTCCATAGCTTCTCATGAAGACATAAATCTTTATTAACTGAAATAAAGCTGAAATAACATATAAATATTAGATTCAAATCTAAACAAAAATTTGAAATGCTGCCTTGGAAATAAGCTTAAAGGGATAGTTCACCCAAAAATGAAAATGTGATGTTTATCTGCTTAATCCTGAAAAACTTTTTCATTCACCATCTCTGAAATGGACCATTGACACTCTATCTACAATCTCAAGTAGGAGTGTCAATGGTCCATTTGAGAGATAGGTGGCGGTAATGCACTTACAAGTCTGCGATCCGCCGTAAAGCAAGAAGACGACGACACGAACACGTTCAGGACAGTTCAGACATTGCAGTGCATCAGAGGTAAAAAACGATACAAATACTGTTCAGTTTCTTGGACAGACTGATCGTTTCATGTCTTTACACATCAATGTATCGTCACGAGCCGCTGGGTTTAATTTGATTTTGTTTGTGTGTGTTTTTTTACTCTCAAAGCCGTGATTCCCATCCACTTCCATTATATGACTGACAGACTGCAACGAGTCTAAACGGAGTTAAAAATCTCAGTTTGTGTTCTACTGAAGAAACAAAGTCACCTACATCTGAGATGCCCTGCGGGTAAGCAGATAAACATCGCATTCTCATTTTGGGTGAACTATCCCTTTAAGGGTGAAATAAGTTATAATTAAATTAAAATAAATTAAACCTAAATAGTGATATTTAATAATAAAAATGACAAAAGCACACAAAAAATTTACCTAAAATTAAAACGAAAACAGAAAATATGAAAATTAAAGCTAATAAAAATATTAGTAAAAACTATAATAGTATCTAAATAATACTAAAAATGGATTAAAAATGTCTGCTGTAATGACAAAACTTTTGGCAACCAAGTCAAATCATCTTATAAAATAATTACATTCTTTAATTCAACAGAAAGTGAATGTTCTTCAGGATTCACTCAGTTAAAGAGCTATGAATTTACGCGAGTTTTCCAGTAGTTTGTGATCACAGGCTTATTTTCTAAACTGTTTGTTACTCAGAAATGGCAGTTTCTCCCCAATAAAATACATAAAACTCACAATATATCCAGAGGACAACCCTGGTTCTTAATAATATAAAAGGGATAGTTCTGTGCCCAGTTGCATAAAGCACCTTCAGTTTTTCCCTTACGTATGAGACTTAAGGCGTGATTTCCCCTTACCTAAGGGAATGACTTAAAGATGTCATATGATGCGATTTCAAGTTGTCCTTTCTCTTTGGAGTGTTACAAGCTCTTGGTGCATAAAGAAGATCTGTAAAGTTGCAAAGACTAAAGTCTCAAATCCAAAGAGATATTCTTTATAAAAGTTAAGACTTGTCCACGCCCTCCTAAAACGGCTCGTTCTAACACGCCCCCACATGTCTACGTCACTATGTGGGAAGATTTGCATAACGCCGCCCAAATGTTCACGCAAAGAAA
Source organism: Sinocyclocheilus grahami (assembly GCF_001515645.1). NCBI lineage: Eukaryota > Metazoa > Chordata > Actinopteri > Cypriniformes > Cyprinidae > Sinocyclocheilus > Sinocyclocheilus grahami. The sequence goes on from NW_015507227.1 coordinate 61,702, forward strand.
GAAGGCGTAACTTTTATTCTCCCTGTAGTATTGTTGCTGCCGTCATGTCGTGAAGACGCTGTGTGCTTCGTTGTGAAAGAGAAACTACTTTGTTTGGTCTTCCAAAAGAGGACACGACTAGAAATCAGTGGTTAAGTTGTATTTACATCACTGTTCCAGAACACTTCAACCCAAATATTCAGATGTGTGCAGCACATTTTATGGAGGACTGTGTCCTGATCCTGGGAGAGTAGACTACAATGTTCTGTTCTGACTCACAGACTGTAAGTACGTTTTTTATATTTAAAGAGCTTGTCACTGATGAATCAAACGTGAGTTTTGAGCAGTGTAGAGTAGCACTTGTTGTTTGGCATTTCTCCGA
>NW_015507227.1:62654-63298 GCF_001515645.1 Sinocyclocheilus grahami
CACAGTATGGTGAGGGGCGTAACATTTCCGTCTCACGCTTGAGGTATTCGGCCAATCACAACACACTGGATAGCTGGCCAATCACAGCACACCTCGCTTTTCAGACCGATGAGCTTTGTAAAAATCGATGCGTTTCAGAAAGGCGGGGCATAGAGGAGAAACAATAATGTACAGTATGTGGAAAATAATGTGATTTTTTAACCTTAAACCACATAAACATTTCATTACACCAAATACACAAAATAATGTTCTTTTTAGCAACATCATATGACCACTTTAATAGAAATGACAATAGTTCAGAGAACTAAATAAAATAAGAAACATGACCTCAGCTCACATCTTTAGCCGTTTTAGCTTGTTTTAAAGCTCTTCAGGCAACAATTCAATGCTTATAACTGTAGTAGAAGCAATGATATCAAATAAAGTTAGATATGGAAAGTGGTACCGCCGGGAAATGAGGAGATGGTCTGGACCTTCATCTTCCTCCAACGTGACACTTTAGGACTTCATTACATCACTTCCTGACGGATAAAATCATTGGTTTCTCACCGAACGCTCAGAAACATCACACTCAACATCCAGAAACAAACACACACACACACACACACACACACACACACACACACACACACACACACACACAC
>NW_015507227.1:66865-67738 GCF_001515645.1 Sinocyclocheilus grahami
ACAGACACACACACTCACTCACTGTCACACACACAGTCACTGTCACAGACACACACTCACTGTCACACACACAGACACACACTCACTCTCACACACAGACACTCACTCACTGTCACACACACAGTCACTGTCACAGACACACACTCACTCACTCACACACACACACACACTCACTCACTGTCACACACACAGTCACTGTCACAGACACACACTCACTCACTCACACACACACACACACTCACTCACTGTCACACACACAGTCACTGTCACAGACACACACTCACTCACTCACACACACACACACACACTCACTCACTCACTCAGTCAGTCACAGACACACACTCTCACTCACTTCATCAGACAGACACACACACACACACTCACTCAGTCAGTCAGTCACAGACACACACACTCACTGTCACAGACACACACACAGACACTCACACTCACTGTCACACACACTCACACTCACTGTCACACACAGACACTCACTCACTGTCACACAAACAGACACACACACTCACTCACTCACTCACACACACACACACACACACACTCACTCACTCACTCACTCAGTCACACAGACACTCACTCACTCACACACACACACACACACACAGACACTCACTCACTGTCACACACACAGACACACTCACACTCACTCACTGTCACACACAGACACACACACACTCACTCAGTCAGACAGACACACACACACTCTCACTCACTTCATCACAGACAGACACACACACACTCACTCACTCAGTCACAGACACACACACAGACAGACACACACTCACTGTCACACACAGACACTCACTCACTGTCACACACACACACACACACACACACTCACTCACTCACTGTCACACA
>NW_015507227.1:67964-72539 GCF_001515645.1 Sinocyclocheilus grahami
CACACACAGACACACACACACACACACAGACACACCAGTAAAACACACGGCACAGTAGATAGTTTACTGAAAACAGTTTAATTGTATTAACGATCAGTCAGAGAACAGTTACTGCATGACTTCAGCATCCGAGCTGCTGGAAAACACATGTGCTAGTTTCACATTAGTTACCAAAGCATGTTCACGTTTATGTACATAGTGCAAAAGACACGCAGATGAAGATCACTCCAAACACAGAGAAAGAGACGGATCTGTCCCATTAGTACCAAGAGAAACCATTCAATCCGAGGACGCACGTGAAATTAAACGCCCTCCGAATCGGTCTGAATTCAAGCGCGATAAATAGAACCGAAGACGAGAATATTAGAAACATTTAAACATGTTATTTACACAGGATTCGTTCTTTATGCACAAACTAATGCTGTTTCTCTTCTGCAGCGTTTGGCAATGCTTCCTGGTTAAACGAAACGCACGTTCAGATGAGAGTTCACGAGATCATTCACCCAAACCGTGAATCATTTACTCGCTTTAAAAACGCATGACTTTATTCCTTCAGTGGAACACGGATGAGATGTTCAGCAGAACGGTCAAGCTGCTCGCTTCTCACGCAGAAGCACAAAAACATCGTGAAGCATCATGATTCATACAGCTCTCAGATCTCTCAGATATTTTAAAGGAATAGTTCAGTCACAAATGTTCACTCTGTCATCGTTCAGTCTCCCTCAAACGTGTACGACTGGCTTTCTTTAGAGGAGCATGTAATGGAAGTCAATGGGGTCCAAAGTGGGTTGTTTCCAAATGTTCTTCAAAATGTCTTTATGTTCCATAGAAGGTTTGAAACAACACGAGGGTGAGTACATGATGATCCCTTCAAGTCCGGTCGCATGACAGAACCACTTTGTGAATGCCTGATTTGAGATGTACAGGTATATGGTTTTCACCCAAATCTAAACGAAGCATATGATGACTGTTATGATGCTTCTGTGTGATTTCTGGAGCATCGTGATGCTGAAGAGCAGCCTGAACGTCATCTGGAGACGTAGAGTCGCGTGAGTTATTCACAGAGAGCGTGTGAGCAGTTGGTCTGTCCGTTAGAGTTCCCTGAGTCAGTGTTCGTGGAACGTGTGTGCTGCGACTTCATCCTGTGGACGAATCCGCCGCGTCTTTGTCGTCGACCGCCGGTTCAGCGAGGTCAGAAGAGTCGAGCTCCTCCTCTTCCTCGTCTTCGTCCTCGGTGCTGCTCTGGCTGCGCAGCTGCAGGTTCTCCAGGGTTTTGGAGACCCAGGACTCGATCCTGGAGCTGAGTGGCGGCACCTGCACAGAGATGGGCTCGGGGGTGTAGTCCTCCTCCTCTTCCTCCTCCTCCTCCTCCTCCTCCAGCATGCCGGGCACCAGTGTGCTGGTGGTGCTGGTGATGGAGGAGTTGAGCCGGTCTCTGCAGCTGCAGTCAAAGTTTTTTTTTTTTTAATCCAGTGGCGGAGACAATCTTCCATAAGTATTTGATGCATATTAAAACAAAAGATGATGTGAAAGAGATTTCAAAAATCTAATTTAAGACTTCAAGAACTGCCCAAATAAAATTAATACTGTATGTGTGTGTCCATTCAGAACAAACCCATAAGTAATATATTAATATACCAGCACATTTGAATCAGAGGTCGGTCAATATTGGATATTGGTAATACCTTAATAATGTGTTTAAAGAAAGGCAATAAATAGATTATTGTGCCGATACTCGTAAAATATATATTTTGAATGCGATGTTCTTAGTCTTTCCTTCCTGTGACAGGCGACCCAGAGAAAAGATACAAGAGATTGATTAAATAAATGCCAGACACACACACACACACACACACACACACACACGCAGTGTACTGAGCAGCACAGCGGCTCTGCTGTTCCAAACCCACTCACAGCCTGCAGAAGCAGCAGCACAAAGGCCCGTCTGAGATCTACTGTGGGCCGCCGTATCAGGCACAAATCTGCGCTGCTGTGACCTCAGTGACCTCTGACCCCTGTGTGTGTGTGTACTCACTCTCTGAACCTGCGGCTGTGGATCTTGGTGATGGCGGACGCAGCCATGGGGCTCCCGATGCCGGAGCTGGAGGGCGAGCCCTGTGACACGGGTGTGATGCTGTAGGGAGAGTTCTGACTGGCTGGAGACAGAGACGCATCACTGGGCATGCTCAGACCGTTCTCTGCAACACACACACCACACACACACACACACACACACACAGGAAACAGATGAGGACTGCTGCCCACATAGAAAATAATTTTGAACGGTGATATTATATAACATTTAATCTCACAATCATACTTTATATTTTAAATATTAATATATTTAAGTATATATTTAATATATAATATTAGGGATGCTCTGATCGATCGGCATCGGCCGATAATCACATTTTATGACTCGATCGGTACTCACTACTCTTGGCCGATCTCACGAACCGATCGCAATTTGATGGCATCAACGCCTGACCAGGTACATGATGTGTGGGGACATAAATGATTTGGCGCCGCAGTCATGTCATGGACGGTGTGGAAATGCTATGGCGTTTCGAGAAACAATGAAAAATGTGCTATATGTCGTGTAGGTTTTGTATGATGATATGATGAATGGATGGTTAATTTTTAACAGCAGATTCAGTGACGTTAGAGCTGATCTGCGCCTCACTGCACACGACTGCGGCGCGTTACGGCTCCACGGCCACCGGAGCGGATCGCGGCTGCTCTAGTCAGTGTGTTTATCAGCCAGCCTCAGCACGTTTCTGAAGTGGCTCTCCACACTGCTTGGATAAAAATAGACTTTTGTGAGTTGTCACAGTGTGGAGGACGGAACAATACCTTGTCGGAGCCGTAAGGGGTAACGGTAACATAACACAAACGCTGCTTTATCAGGCATATAACATGCAAGATGAAATGAAAATGACATCGAAAATTTTCTAAAAATAGTCTTCCTTCAGAGATGCAGTGATATAAAAACACCTGCGCGTTTTGATTTTTAAACGTGCAGTATGTGCTCATGTTTATTCAACGAAGCCTTTTGGAATATCCGTCAGTTTTGATATTGTGGCGAGCGCCACAAATAAATAAATGTATGGGAAACACATCCCACAGCACAACCACCTGAGCCCAACTTCAGTCTACTCATCACCTTAACTTTAACTGCGTTTGTAGCCGGCGCCAGACTGATAAACACACACAGACCGGAAGTTAACTTCGGTATCGGCCGATCACCATGACAAGAAATCGGTACTCAGTATCGGCTGCAAAAATCCTGATCGGAGCATCCCTATATAATATAATATATTATAACATAAAAATTAAAAATGTATATTTAATAATGATTCTACAATAAAGTTTAAATTTCAATTTACAGAACAATAGTAAAATTGCAATCCAAATATTAATGTGTGTGTGTGTGTGTGTGTGTGTAGGTAAGCGTGCGTGCAAATGCGAGCGTGTGTGTGTGTGTGTGAGAGAGAGTCTGTGAGTGAGCGTGCGTGCGTGCGAGTCTGTGAGAATGTGTGTGTGTGAGTGAGTGAGTGAGAGTCTGTGAGAGTGTGTGTGTGTGTGTGTGTGTGTGTGTGAGAGTGTGTGTGTGTGTGTGTGTGTGTGTGTGTGAGTGAGTGAGTGAGTGTGTGTGTGTGTGTGTGTGTGTGAGAGTGTGTACCATCCTGCTCCTGTGTGAGCGGGTCGGTGAAGCTCAGAGCTTCTTTCTGCTCATCGGTTCCAGATACGCTGTTCTCAGCAGAACTCTTGCCCTTCTTCACCTCACGCTCCTGCAGAATGATCTACACACACAGAGGGGGGTTAATGCTGTGTGATGTCATATCCTGTCATGCTCAGTGCTGCATATGTGTGTTTTCTGGAGCACCTTCTTCATGGCGGTGGTCTTCTTGACTTTGGGAATCTCTCTCTCTTTCCCTCTCTTGACGCGGGGCGCGCTGGAGTCCAGGATGTTGTGAGGGGGGGTGTATGTGTCCTTGAGTCCCGTCACTCGATCTTTACTGTGCAGCGTGCCCACTGTCCCAACTAACAACAACACAGGTGTTAGATTTTATTTTTATATTTTAAAGGAGTAGCTCACCAAAAATGAATATTAGCTGAAAATGTCCTCACCCTCAGTCTTTCCGAGATCAGGATGAGTTTGTTTCTGCATCAGAGCACATTTTCAGAAAGTGTTCATTTTTGGCTGAACTAGTCTTTGAATGTTTGTTAGTAAGGTTTTAGCAATTTTTATTAGATCTAGTTGTTGTTTTTTAGTTTTGTTTTTTACATTTGACAGTGGTCTTGTGTGTGTGTGTGTGTGTGTGTGTGTGTACCTGTGTATGACAGTGGTTTGGTGTTGTTGAGCTGTCGTGCTCTCATGGCCTGTTGTTGTTTTTCTAGTGCTGCCAGCATGTCTCCCAGATCCAACTGCACCGGTGTCCTGCTCTTCTTATAATGTTTGTTAGTAAGGTTTTAGCAATTTTTATTAGATCTAGTTGTTGTTTTTTTGTTTTGTTTTTTACATTTGACAGTGGTCTTGTGTGTGTGTGTGTGTGTGTGTGTGTGTACGTGTGT
>NW_015507227.1:73410-83322 GCF_001515645.1 Sinocyclocheilus grahami
GCGTGTGCGTGTGTGTGTGTGTGTGTGTGAGAGAGAGTGCGTGTGTGTGAGTGTACCTGAAAGTACAGTGGCTCAGGTGTGAGGTGTGTGTTGGGTGTCTCTGAAGGAGTTGATCTCTGTCCTCCTGCACGACCTCCAAAGCTCATCTGGAAGTCCTGTGGGTCAGATGATGTAGAATAAGTCAGATTTGTCAAAGCAGCATGTCATGTGATGTGTGTGACACTCGAGTGTTACCTGTGTGTAGTTCCTCTGCTCGGGTGTTCTGCCTCTGTGATACGCTGTGTTCCTATCTGTCCACGGCTTCTGGACGGTCTGTGAGGCTACATTCCCCCAGCTAACAGCTGCACCTGCACACACACACACACACACACACACACACACACAAGTTCAGTTCAGGAATCATATCTATAGGAACCATAGTGATAACTACAACTATAACATTAACAATAGCTACAGTGATAACTTTAACGATATCTATGAGGCTAACTATAATTCTAACTATGATGACAAATATAACAATAACTGTAACTATAATGATGATCACTATAACAACAATTATAACGATAACTGAACAATAACGATAACAGACGTTATCGTTCTGTTTATTAGAGCACTTCAGTTTTGTCGTCTGCTGCTTTAAATGCTGAAGCTCTTTAAAGTCAGATGGATTCTGATTGGCTGTCAATGTTTTTATCATTCATAATGAACAGTTCACTGCTTTGAAAGTGACTCCAGCGATATCATTCCTCTGTGTTGTTATCGTTATAGTCATGGTGTGGACTCACTATTCTCTTAGAGTTTGAGCGATTATTACAACTTTACGGTTACAGCTTTAGTTCTTGGTGTGTAGTTTTTGATCATGTTGCGGTCACTCATGAGAGTTCAGGTGGAAGGTAAGGATCTTACCTGTCATGACGCCAGCGTCCACAGCCTGCAAACACACACAAACACACACACCCATACACAGATGAGAGAACAGCAACCACAACAACTCTCACCATAATGAAATCAAACAGACATGTGTCTCAGGCCAGACGAGCTGAACGTACCGCGGCAGCCGTGTGCTGATTGGTGGAGGTGTTGGCGGCTCCCTGGTTGTGTTTGGGGCTGCAGTAGCCGCTGTCGCTGTCGATGTCGGCCTCGCTGGCTCCCTGCTCGCTGGACGACTCCTGCTGAGACGTGCATCTGCGCTGAGCTTTCTTCCACTGCTGAGGACTCGCCTGATCCGACGCACATCTGACACTGCCAGACGCCTCGCCGGGGAAATCTGAAACCACACGCGGAGCAGTGTGCTCAGGGGTCAGTAGTTCAGGACTAAAGGTCAAAGGTCAGCTCAGTACCTGTCTGCTGTGCCGCATCCACCAGCAGCACTGTCTTGGATCTCCCATCAGGCCCGGCGGCACACACCTCCTTCTGTACCGCCACACTCCGCATCACGAGACGCTTGGCTCTCACCGGCTGCTGTGAGTGACGCAAGTGAGCGTTAGTTTACACTAGTGAGCAGTGAGTGTGTGGGTTCAGGTGTCATCTCGTACCTTGTGTGGGACGGGGTTTCGTGAGACGCCTCTTCCTCTCTGCGTCTGGCTCTGTGGCAGCGGCCGCTCGCTGCAGTCAGACACGGGGTTCAGAACGCCGGCCTGCAGGGGCCCCGCATACGGCCCCGGGAAGGGCTGGTAGAAGCCCATGACAGGAGGGCAGGGTGTGGGCATGATGGTGTGGTAGTATGTGGGGTAATCACTGGTGACGGGGGGCTGCGGGGATGACAGGAACGGGTACGCCAGGTACGGCCCGCCGGGGCTCGGGTTGAGCTGCTGCCAGCGGTGATCTCCGTTATACACAGGCATCTGCCGACTGAACCACAGACACAATCTCAGATTATAAAGGGAACACGTGTCTAACAGCACTTCAGAGGCTTCTGGGTAGGACTATCAAGACAAATGTGTTTGGGGCGGGACTGTGTGCTGGTCTGACCAATGGCAGACAGGAAAAACTGTTTGAAAACTGTCCGTTTTTTCCATTTCCACACTGTGATTCAGCTGTGACACACACACAGACACACTCTCTCACACACACACACACACACACACACACACACACTCACAATCACAATCACACTCACACACAGGCACACAGTGTGCACTTCCACCAATTCAAAGTGAACAGGAAGGAAAAGAAGCAGAATCCATTGGGAACAGAGGCAATCACACACCGATATGCATGAAGTAATTTCATAAACATATCACACTAGACCACAGGCAATGAGGACACTTTACATGATTTACATGATTTAATCAAGTTTATTAAGGTTATTAATGCTGTGTGTGTGTGCAGGTTTATACTTATGAGGTCCAAAATATCATCAGTAAGACCTGCTGAGAACAGACTAGTGAGGCAAACCTCAGTAGTTAAAGACGCTTCGAAATCAGCAAAACCATGTCTGTATTTAAATCTAGTGCTTTGCACAGGTTTCATATCATTCGATATTATTAACCTGATAGAAAAACAATGTTTGAGTAAATGAGAGTGTGTGTGAGAGAGTGTGTGTGTGAGAGTGTGTGAGAGTGTGTGTGTGTGTGTGTGTGTGTGTGTATAAATGAGAGTGTGTGTGTGAGAGAGAGAGTGTGTGTGTGTGTGTGTGTGTGTATAAATGAGCGTGCGTGTGTGTGTATGTGTGTGTACCTGTTGTTCTGATTCTCCTGTACAAAGGGGTAGCAGGTGATCAGGTAGGAGGGGATTTGTGTGGGCTCAGCTCCTCCCTCACCGCACAGACTCATGGGTAATAATGATGCTTCAACACCTTTCTTCTGAGGGATAAACGGTTCAATGAGAGTGTGTGTGTGTGTGTGTGTGTGTGTGTATAAATGAGCGTGTGTGTGTATGTGTGTGTACCTGTTGTTCTGATTCTCCTGTACAAAGGGGTAGCAGGTGATCAGGTAGGAGGGGATTTGTGTGGGCTCAGCTCCTCCCTCACCGCACAGACTCATGGGTAATAATGATGCTTCAACACCTTTCTTCTGAGGGATAAACGGTTCTACTTCAGCAGAGAGCTTCACATCCTGAAACACACACACACACACACACGTGTATTTAAACACACGAGCACATGAAACAGCAGGAACGCTGCCGATAGCCCAAAAAACTACATTCACAACAATTTTAACTTAAAAATGACTAATATTCAAATTTTACAGGAAATTTTAGTCAGGGGAAAATGCTGCTTACCACAAGAGGGCACTTTAAACAAACATAAACCAAATCAAGCAGCACATTAAACCGTTTATTCAAAGCAAAGGAATAACAGGACTGTCTGTTAAAACATTTGAAACAAAAATAATTTTACAAATTGCATAAATAGTTATACACACACATGCAGTTTAATGCAAAGAACATAGTTCTTTTATGTTTATATTATGTCCATAAACGTGATCCACTGCAGCCACTGTATTTTGTGGCTCGAACGAGGCTAAATTATTAGAATAGCCTATTCACAATTTTCATTTGACAGATTTACTGCATTAAGGGAGGCGTGTGTCTGATATGAAATGCTGATCTGTGCGGGAAACACACGCATTTCCTCCTCCAGAAATTCCCCTGCATCACGCTCATGTGTCTGTGGCTGAATTCAGCATCGCATACTACTCATACAAACAGAGTGTGCAAGTACACTGTTGTGAATCTCGGGCCACTCGAGAGCGAGACGGGACTCACAGCACCCCACCTGAAGCACCTGCGAGCTCCTGAACGTTTAGCAGGTTCAAAACAGAAAAGCATCACACAGGTGAGTAATGACGTCGGAAGGGACATGTTCGTCCAGTAAGGTTTCAGCGGGACGTCACTCAAACAGGAACCCAGAAGCAATGTGAGCATGTGACACATTCCTGAACGTCTCAGGTGAAACAAACAAACAAACAAACGAGATCGTGATCATTCTCAGTTATCTCGTGAAGCAGGACGAGCTAATGATTAACCACGTCACGCTGACACTTCCTCATCTCGACCATCACGTGTGAACCTCTCTCTATTGGGTTCATTCTGGGGTCACGATTCCAGCAGAGTTTTCTGAAATGTATGGCTTTATGTGCACCAACAGCTTTAAAATATGTGTTATAAACACACTTTTATTTTTTTTACGAAATAAAAACAGAAGACCAGTAGCAGGACAGACTAAAATCACTAAATTATAGATAATATAAGGGAGGAAAAGCACAAAATGAAGAAAGTTTTTTTCCATTTTAATTTCTCTGGACTTTTTTTTAATGGTTAAATGACATTTACAAAATTATTAAACTTATACAATCAATTTATTCAAAGTTGACTTTTATGTCATTTACAAAAATGCATTAAACAACTTTTTTTTTCATAAAAACTAAATGTATTAAAATTAATTTTTATAATAGCCTATGAAATATTGTCTCCCCCTTCCCTCAGAAATTCGTCGTTTTGTATTTTTCTGGTTATCAAATGAAGGCATAAAACATTATTTTAATTAATCTTTTAACCAAATAAAAATTAAACAAACTTAAACTTTTGGTAAACAAAGGGGATTTACGATTAACATTAAAACATGAAAGAAATATTGTTTAATTATTCCTTAAAAAATTTACTTTTAATAATTTTAGTAGTAGTAGTATTACGTACATTCTACTGATCAACAGTAATATATTTCAGGCACAATCATTTCTTCAAGTTAAACCGAACTTTTATTTTGACGGGTTGCCGTGAATAAATCTCTGTGTGCGTATGAGATGACGATAGTTTCTCTCAAATGAAACGGTCAAATGCTCATGAAGTGACTCAGAGCAGTTCTAGAGATTGTTTATGTGTTCATGTGTTCATATCACCCTATAAATGTTAACAGTATAATGTATGCATGCATGTCTCTGTGTACATCTTATGTGCTCCATCTAAACATTCACTGTAAACTGTCTGCAAAACGTGAAATATAAACATTCATTTGAAATATGCACATTCATTTCCATTGAGAATGAATGTAAGAGAGACTGTTCCTGATCACACATGAATCAATCAATATGATAATAATGTAATGGAAAATAATAATAATGACAACATCCTGATTCCCTGATGACACACACACAATCATTCAGAAACAAAGGCACATCTGATGCTGAGATCCAGAGCGCTGACCGTGTGTGTGTGTGTGTGTGTGTGTGAATGGAGTGTGTGTTATAGCACACAGCAGTATTTGTTCATCTGTAGGTGGTGGGCGGAGCTCTGTACACTCTTCCGATTGTGACATCACACACAGTTCTGCTCTCTCGTCCAATCAGATCACAGATGGTAACATCAGTCCACGCAGATAATCATTTCTTTATAATCGTCTCCAAATGCAAACTCTCCTATCGGCCAGATTTAAACCGAGCACTATGACAATACAGCATTAATACATTACAAACTAGGGCTGCACGATTATGACAAAAATCGTAATTGTCGATTATTCCCTTGAAACTGTAATTGCGATTATTAATTATGATTATCACAATTTACATTGAATGATGTTTATACCATTGTTTGACGCAACAGCATGCCGTATATTCATATGAAAATAAACAAGCTGAAAACACTCACTTTTATTGCTTTTCTCTAGTACTAAGCCTCAAACGTCAACTATACATAGGATTGGTTTCTTCTTTAAATAAAAAAAAAGTAAAAGTATGCATGGTATTATAACGTTATGCTCAAATTAAAACAATGGAAAAACCCTTAAGATAAGCTGTAGAAAGAAAAAAACACATCTTAAGCATGCAGAATAACATAAGTGGACTTTCAATGATTAACTGTGGCATCCGTAATTGTAATTGCGATTAGAAATTCGATTAATTGTGCAGCTCTAGTCACATATCAAATTTAAAATGTAAAGACCTATTAGTTAATGCCTGTTAACTTTGAGATCATTTGCAAGCTAATGTTCTCCTAAAAGTTGACAAATGCAGCAAATGATAGCAAATATACTTTTTTTTTTTTTTCTGGAAATTGAACCACATTTATTAATTTAGCAGACCCTTTTCTCCAAAGTGACTTAGAAATGAGGAATGCAACACGTGATTCATCCTAAAGTGATCGTTTAGAATAGTACAAGCTGGATTTGTGTGGGCTCAGCTCCTCCCTCACCGCACAGACTCATGGGTAATAATGATGCTTCAACACCTTTCTTCTGAGGGATAAACGGTTCTACTTCAGCAGAGAGCTTCACATCCTGAAACACACACACGTGTATTTAAACACACGAGCACATGAAACAGCAGGAACGCTGCCGATAGCCCAAAAAACTACATTCACAACAATTTTAACTTAAAACTTAAAAATGACTAATATTCAAATTTTACAGGAAATTTTAGTCAGGGGAAAATGCTGCTTACCACAAGAGGGCATTTTAAACAAACATAAACCAAATCAAGCAGCACATTAAACTGTTTATTCAAAGCAAAGGAATAACAGGACTGTCTGTTAAAACATTTGAAACAAAAATAATTTTACAAATTGCATAAATAGTTATACACACACATGCAGTTTAATGCAAAGAACATAGTTCTTTTATGTTTATATTATGTCCATAAACGTGATCCACTGCAGCCACTGTATTTTGTGGCTCGAACGAGGCTAAATTATTAGAATAGCCTATTCACAATTTTCATTTGACAGATTTACTGCATTAAGGGAGGCGTGTGTCTGATATGAAATGCTGATCTGTGTGGGAAACACACGCATTTCCTCCTCCAGAAATTCCCCTGCATCACGCTCATGTGTCTGTGGCTGAATTCAGCATCGCATACTACTCATACAAACAGAGTGTGCAAGTACACTGTTGTGAATCTCGGGCCACTCGAGAGCGAGACGGGACTCACAGCACCCCACCTGAAGCACCTGCGAGCTCCTGAACGTTTAGCAGGTTCAAAACAGAAAAGCATCACACAGGTGAGTAATGACGTCGGAAGGGACATGTTCGTCCAGTAAGGTTTCAGCGGGACGTCACTCAAACAGGAACCCAGAAGCAATGTGAGCATGTGACACATTCCTGAACGTCTCAGGTGAAACAAACAAACAAACGAGATCGCGATCATTCTCAGTTATCTCGTGAAGCAGGACGAGCTAATGATTAACCACGTCACGCTGACACTTCCTCATCTCGACCATCACGTGTGAACCTCTCTCTATTGGGTTCATTCTGGGGTCACGATTCCAGCAGAGTTTTCTGAAATGTATGGCTTTATGTGCACCAACAGCTTTAAAATATGTGTTATAAACACACTTTTATTTTTTTTACGAAATAAAAACAGAAGACCAGTAGCAGGACAGACTAAAATCACTAAATTATAGATAATATAAGGGAGGAAAAGCACAAAATGAAGAAAGTTTTTTTCCATTTTAATTTCTCTGGACTTTTTTTTAATGGTTAAATGACATTTACAAAATTATTAAACTTATACAATCAATTTATTCAAAGTTGACTTTTATGTCATTTACAAAAATGCATTAAACAACTTTTTTTTTCATAAAAACTAAATGTATTAAAATTAATTTTTATAAAAACGAGATCGTGATCATTCTCAGTTATCTCGTGAAGCAGGACGAGCTAATGATTAACCACGTCACGCTGACACTTCCTCATCTCGACCATCACGTGTGAACCTCTCTCTATTGGGTTCATTCTGGGGTCACGATTCCAGCAGAGTTTTCTGAAATGTATGGCTTTATGTGCACCAACAGCTTTAAAATATGTGTTATAAACACACTTTTATTTTTTTTACGAAATAAAAACAGAAGACCAGTAGCAGGACAGACTAAAATCACTAAATTATAGATAATATAAGGGAGGAAAAGCACAAAATGAAGAAAGTTTTTTTCCATTTTAATTTCTCTGGACTTTTTTTTAATGGTTAAATGACATTTACAAAATTATTAAACTTATACAATCAATTTATTCAAAGTTGACTTTTATGTCATTTACAAAAATGCATTAAACAACTTTTTTTTTCATAAAAACTAAATGTATTAAAATTAATTTTTATAATAGCCTATGAAATATTGTCTCCCCCTTCCCTCAGAAATTCGTCGTTTTGTATTTTTCTGGTTATCAAATGAAGGCATAAAACATTATTTTAATTAATCTTTTAACCAAATAAAAATTAAACAAACTTAAACTTTTGGTAAACAAAGGGGATTTACGATTAACATTAAAACATGAAAGAAATATTGTTTAATTATTCCTTAAAAAATTTACTTTTAATAATTTTAGTAGTAGTAGTATTACGTACATTCTACTGATCAACAGTAATATATTTCAGGCACAATCATTTCTTCAAGTTAAACCGAACTTTTATTTTGACGGGTTGCCGTGAATAAATCTCTGTGTGCGTATGAGATGACGATAGTTTCTCTCAAATGAAACGGTCAAATGCTCATGAAGTGACTCAGAGCAGTTCTAGAGATTGTTTATGTGTTCATGTGTTCATATCACCCTATAAATGTTAACAGTATAATGTATGCATGCATGTCTCTGTGTACATCTTATGTGCTCCATCTAAACATTCACTGTAAACTGTCTGCAAAACGTGAAATATAAACATTCATTTGAAATATGCACATTCATTTCCATTGAGAATGAATGTAAGAGAGACTGTTCCTGATCACACATGAATCAATCAATATGATAATAATGTAATGGAAAATAATAATAATGACAACATCCTGATTCCCTGATGACACACACACAATCATTCAGAAACAAAGGCACATCTGATGCTGAGATCCAGAGCGCTGACCGTGTGTGTGTGTGTGTGTGTGTGTGAATGGAGTGTGTGTTATAGCACACAGCAGTATTTGTTCATCTGTAGGTGGTGGGCGGAGCTCTGTACACTCTTCCGATTGTGACATCACACACAGTTCTGCTCTCTCGTCCAATCAGATCACAGATGGTAACATCAGTCCACGCAGATAATCATTTCTTTATAATCGTCTCCAAATGCAAACTCTCCTATCGGCCAGATTTAAACCGAGCACTATGACAATACAGCATTAATACATTACAAACTAGGGCTGCACGATTATGACAAAAATCGTAATTGTCGATTATTCCCTTGAAACTGTAATTGCGATTATTAATTATGATTATCACAATTTACATTGAATGATGTTTATACCATTGTTTGACGCAACAGCATGCCGTATATTCATATGAAAATAAACAAGCTGAAAACACTCACTTTTATTGCTTTTCTCTAGTACTAAGCCTCAAACGTCAACTATACATAGGATTGGTTTCTTCTTTAAATAAAAAAAAAGTAAAAGTATGCATGGTTTTATAATGTTATACTAAAACTGAAATTAATGCAATGGAGAAACCCTGTGTATGCATGTGTAGCGTTTATTTATTATGTAGGCCTATATATAAATACACACACATACAGTTTATATATTGAAAATATTTACATGTATATAATTATATTATATATAAATGTATTTAATAAATAAACAGCATATTTTTCAAATATGCTGTTTTTTAAACAAAACTCATCTTAAGCACGCAGAATAATATGTGGACTTTGAACGATTACGTAACTGTGGCATCTGTAATTGTAATCACGATTAGAAATTTTATTAATTGGGCAGCCTTGTTACAAACATCAACAATTTGTAAAAAGTGGACTTGATTCGGCTCAACATCACGCATCAAGACTCGCGGCTGATGAACGCACTACCCCTTTAAACACGGTAAAACTGAGGGTGGTATAAATGCATAGAATTAACCCAAAAAAGTGATAATTAAACACAGAGGCGAAAAACATGCAGAACTCTTGAATGACAGAAGATCTCCAGAGACTCAGTACAGATGAACGAGAGAGAGAGAGTGAGAGAGCGAGAGCGAGAGCGAGAGCGAGAGCGAGAGCGAGAGAG
>NW_015507227.1:83332-84237 GCF_001515645.1 Sinocyclocheilus grahami
CGAAGCGAACAAAGCGTTCGAATGTGCCTTCGGTGGTTTGTTTTTCCCGTTTGCCTCCCGGGGAGGGCGTCGAGGCTGAAGTGCTGGAGCTTGCAGGCATGTTTGGTGAGGTGTTGCAGTCAAAGTTCTCTGACTGTAAGGTGAGGATTACCATCTTGAAGAAACTCAAGAGACAGTGCTGTATTGATTGATTGCACTCTCTTAATGTACAAACTAGGGCCGTGGGAAGTGTTCACCAATCAGACACGACATTAAAGCCAGGGCTCTGAACCGGTTCAGTGAACAAAAACAAAAACTGGAAACGAACGAAATTTTGACAGGAACATAACCAGAAACAAAATAGTTCCGAACAATTTGAAATGGCCATTAACTGGTTAATAACCTTATTTTATCGTTCCGTTTAGTATTTAAATTTTGCACTCAACCAATCACGAATTGAAATAGTACACAGCCTATGCAAATGTGACACTGACGCATCCAACGAGTGAAACACCTGCGCTCAGCTGTAAATGCATCATAAAGTGCCCCGGCGTTAAAAGAGTTTTTCCAAGGATATGTCACGAACCGTCAAGCATTAGGCCTACATTTAAGTGAAAATGAATGGCAGGGATATGCAGCTTGTTGAGTGTTTTGAAACCAGCGTAAATTGCAGGATAGTGTGTCGAACTCTGGATTCACATCACGCACCTGCAGCACTTCTGTGAACGGAGAAAACAGAATAAACTATATACATAAAAAAGGAATGTATAGGCCTATACACTACATCATTTACGGTGTTGCAATTATTATGTTTCTCAGTTTCTGAAAAGAACGAGAGGTTCTGTGAGGGTCTCGAGAGTCTATGTACACCACAACATCAAATGAAGAGTTCATTTGCAAAAACAGATAACTCCGTTTTTAACAAT
>NW_015507227.1:84247-85071 GCF_001515645.1 Sinocyclocheilus grahami
TGCATTCCAATTAATCTCAATCAAACTGCAGTTGGGTTATTTTGAGTAGGTTAAAAAATAACTAAAAATGACAGCTAACTAACACAATAAAAACATGATTGCATGATAAAAAACAGTTGTGAGGCAGAGCCTCCATGGACTGGATTTGTTGGTCCAGCACATCCCATAGATGCTCAGGCAATCTGGAGGCCAAAGCAACACCCTGAACTCTTTGTCATGTTCCTCAAACCATTCCTGAACCATTTTTGCGGTGTGTTAGGGTGCATTATCCTGCCTTCTCCCCATAGTGCATCCTGCTGCCATCTCTTAAAACGATGCATGCACACCCAGCCGTTCACCTGATCTAAAAACAAAACATGATTCATCAGACCAGGCAAAAAAAACACTTTTTGAGTTAATCGTATGCATTCATTTTTGACAGCCTTTGTACAAATACACTAAATGCACAAATACACCCCAGTAAAACTGTTGAATGTCTATGTGTGTGTAGGCCTTGATAGAGATGGTTGACTGGCATGATGCCGACATCATGGTGAAGTATTACTACAGTAACCCTCTGAGGATTCAGGGCAAAAGTGTCAAAGTGACCATGACGCACATCACAAGCCTGAGGTAAGAGACTTCTAATAAGCCCTAAAGAAGCATTTAAACCAGTGGGTTGCAGGGCAAAATGGGATATAGGACTGTGAAAGTGTAATGGAGACTTTATGTGCTAAACATAAAGTAGGCCTACTACTTTAAAAGAGAGGAGGGAACGCTTCTCTTTTACCATCGGTCTTATCTTTTGTCATCCAAGACTGTGCATCTGTTGAAACTCAAAAAAA
>NW_015507227.1:86169-87689 GCF_001515645.1 Sinocyclocheilus grahami
TGCTCAGAAAAACAAAAACAAAATTGCAATTAAATTAAACAGAAAGACGGAAAAACAACAATTTAAAGCAGTATTACACTTATTTCGACCCATGTACATATAGTGCACTATTGTAGTTTAGCATATTACTAAGACACATTACTTGATGTTTGTGACAGATTTCTCAAGACTGTAACCGCAAAATCAAAAATATTACCTTCAAATCAGTGTAGTTGCATCAAAAACAATAACATTTCAAAAGCTACACACTGTACGGACTCATTTCAGAAACAAAATACTGTCAGGTCACTTTTATTTCTGTAGCACTGCATGCAAAACTTGATTATGTCAAAGCAGCTTCACAGCGATAAACGGGAAGATAACAATCAACTGTGGAGACAGTTCAGATTCTGCTCTAAAGCAGCTCTAAAAAGACAATAGTGTGGTTATTTAGCTCAAATCAGGTCAGTGTTGATTCAGTTCAAATCAATAGCAATAACAGTTAAAAATACTTTAACTAGCATTAAAGAAAGCATGGAAATTCTCAAGTAATGTAACCAAGTAATGCAAGCATTAAGCACAATCTTTTAGAACAAAAGTTATTTTCAGAATGAGAGAAAGTCACTTTAGTTTCAGAGATATTTGACTCTTAATGTTTGAAAACTGTTTTTTTATATTTATTATGGTGCAGTGTCTTGCCTTAAGACTTTTTACAGACTCATTTTAAGAGACAAGAAACAAGATTTATTTAATTTTAATGTATTCATAAATTCTTCAATAAATTAATTTCACATGGAACAGAATGTGACGATAGGTTCATTTCTAAGTGCTGTATGCTTTGAGAAATTATGGAGAACAATTGAATCGTGCCTCCACAACCGTGTAGAGTTGTTTTGATGAATCACAGATGCTGTCAGCAGAGCTTAACTTGTATTGAACCTTTTAAAGATTATTTGAAATGCTTCCTTAATTGAGAACCTTTTTCAGAGAAAACAGTCCTCCGCCTGTGAGCAGAAAATCTGACTCCAGCAAATACAGCAGACAAAGAGAGGAGTCCACGTCTAGCAACAAGGACAAAAGCGACAGCTCAAACCAAGAAACCACAGAGAAAGAAGACGAGGTGCTGGATGAAGAGGAGGGTGAACAAGCGATGCTTCACGAGAGAAGAGATGAGGAGGAAGAAAAGAAGGAAGAGGAAGAAAAGCTGGAAGAGGAGAACCCTAACGCTGCTGAGGAGGAGAATAGAGAGGGAGGTTCAAAGCAGAATCAAGAGGAAGAGGTGAGTCGATTCCTCAGAATACCTCGAAGCTGAAGTGTGTCCTAGTTTAATTTGCAGAAACCATGAGTAAGCCGTTCATCTGAAGAGTGTAAACACACTTTCCCTCAGGCGCTCTCAGAATCTCATTGCTCTGAGTTTGGGCTGCGAGAGAGGCTCTCCATTAGCAGTTTCCGTTCCCATTAGGGTTGGGCGATGTCTATAAAATTTGCATTGGACGATGTCTACTGAGAAACATCGCGATGGACGATGACGAGGGGGGGGG
>NW_015507227.1:87885-90287 GCF_001515645.1 Sinocyclocheilus grahami
AATGTTAATTCCAACATTTACTAATGCATTATTAAAATCAAAAGTCGTGCTTCAACATTAGGTAATGCACTGTGAATAGACACGAACTAACTAACTGTATTTCCATTAACTAACATAAAAAAATGAATAAATACTGTAATGAATGTGTTGTTCGTGTTAGTTAATACATTAGCTAATGAAGTGTTACCAATATGTTTTAAGTGCATTTCACCATGCTTTCTAGTGTTACCGTTTATGACTTTTTGAACATGCAGAAACTACATGAACATGTTGTGTGTGCTTTTCTGTGTCTTATTTCTCCAGCGTGATTTGGATGATGCAGAATTTCCAGAAAACATTGAAGATTTCGTTACATTAGATGAGCTGGACAACAATGCAGGAGGTGATCCGTTTCCATTAAATATTACCAGGACAAAACACATTTAAAAAAAATGAAACTCGTGCATTTATGAATTTATTATCACTAACATGCATTTAGAAAATAGTGACTTTTCATGTCATGCCAAATTTAAATTCAAATCATGTACTTTTAGTCTGTGACTAACACTTTTTCCCTTTTTATTCCAGACTCCACTGTGCCAAAGGTAAGTATCACATCTCTCATTCACCGTAGATGTTGGATGTCTTAGGAAATAAACGTGTGTATTTCCAGTTAACAGTATGGACGATAGCATTGTGCGTTTTATTTCAGGATTGTAAAGTAGTGGTGGTGTGGCCTGTAAAGAAGACCCCGGACTTGATGAAGGATCTTTACAGTCTGTCTGCACCCTTTGGCAGCATGGTCAAGCATTTATCCACGTTCAAGCAGGAGGTCAGTGTTTTGTGTTTGCGGCTGGGTAAAAATGAGTGACGCACGAAATATCGGCAACTAAACATTTTCAGCCTAAACAGCCATTTTTTAGCCATTTTGCTTATTTTGTTATATATTTATATATATAAGGAGTCAGTTGTTCTACAAGGCTGCATTTATTTGATCACGAATGCCGTATGAATGGTGATATTGTGTATTATTAAAATTTCAAATAACTGATTTATATTTGAATGCATTGTGAAATTAGACCGTCTTCAGTGTCACATGATCCTTCAGAAATCATAAAAAAAGACGCTTTTTTTTGTGAAATCTTGATTATGCTATACTCTATTACGTATTCATTGTTTTTACTTATTATTTCATACTTCATTATTTAATTCACATTTGAATTAATCTGTCATGAAAACAATTTTTTTAACAGCCATGTTTATATTTCAACAACAAATGGGAGCAGAAACAATTCTATTATTAAAAAGTTGATATAAAAACTGCCTTATGTGCAGTTTAAATGTTTGTACAACAGGGTTTTTTGTATTTGAATGTTATTTAATTGATTATTAACTAAACTTTATTTTTGGTTTTGGATAAATTCATTTTATTGCATTATTTTGCAATCTTCATTTGAACAAAACAAAAATGTTTTCCTGAAATTTCAAGATTGTTTCTTGTTAAGCTATGCGTGTTTTCAGTGGATGAGAAAAAAAAAACGGTATTTGAAGTTGAACAGGACTCTCCTCTTAGTGTGTAAATCATCTCTCTAACCTAAATAAACATTGTGTTTGTGTGTGTGAATGTTCTTACTTGGATAATACTTTAACATTAACACTTATACAGCATTTATTAATCCTAGTTCATTTAAAAATGTTCCTTTCAACATTTACCACATTATAAGTTCAAAACAATGCATAATGTTTGCATTAGTTAATACATTATGAGCTAAAATAAAAAATGAGCTGCAAAACACACACGCGCACACAAAAACTTTGCAAATGTGAAAATAAAGTGAGCCTGAGCTTGTTGCAGTCAATGCACATAACGCACTGTAGCTATCATTTAATCCTGCAAACACTGAAACAGACCATGTATTCTAAAATGAATCGATACAGAATCTAAATTAAACCATGCGTTTGAGAATCCGACGTCGGTGCTTATACTCTCTCTCTGCTTTCAGTTGCATCCACATACGCTTTCAGTTTTACTCATCGCAGTTCTCTTGCACGTTTTGCCTTTGGCTATTATGTGTGTTTGTGTTCTTGTAGGCTATGATTGAGCTGGAAACGGCTGAAAAAGCCCAAGAAATGGTGCAGTTCTACAGCGATCACAAGGCAACGATATGCGGCAGGCCGGTGTCTGTTTCCATGTGCCTCACCATGAAAACAATAGAGGTACGTGTTTAGAAACAACATGCTGGACAGACCGACAGTTACAGTAGCATCCCATCTATCAGTGATCCCATTGTTTCAGTCAAGATGCACTAGCAGCCAAAAGTTTAGAATCGTTTAGATATTTAAATGTTTTTGACAGAAGTGTCTTATGCTCATGGAGGCTGCATTTATTTGATCAAAAATGCAGTAGTAAAAAAAAAAAAAAA
>NW_015507227.1:90604-91407 GCF_001515645.1 Sinocyclocheilus grahami
ACTTGCCATGTAACATATAATGGCCAGAATAATTTTGTGAACACTTGAGGATGTTGTTATTCCAAATGTAGAGGAGTACACAATTCAACTAAAATGATTGTGGCGCTTTCAATCCCTCACACCATGTTCAGAGCCCTAGCGGGAGGTCCGTTTTCATCAGCTCTCTTCCCAACCAGAGGTACCTGCGACAGAAATACACACACAAATCCCTCTTCAAGCTGACTAAGCCTTTTGGGAGACTGACTGGCTATTCTCTGCACAGGTATCAAGGAACGGTACGTTTCCCCTCGTCTGGAATATTGATCTGTGAATATTGAATTTGGCGGGTTCTGGAATGTCATTTTAACCCTTTGTTTTTTTCTCCTGTGCCTCAACTTGTTCCTTCTCAGTGTTACATGCAACTGGAAAGTACGAAGGCAGCTGAAAAAATGGTTGCGCAGTACAATCGGCGGTCTTGCAGATTTTGGGGGTCGGTGCTGAAGATAGTCATGTGCAAGAAAGGGGACTCTCTGATTCGCTGGTTGGTGAATGTGGTTCATTCATTTCAGTGCAATGTTGAAACGGTCACTGAATATAGAGTGGATGCACAAATTATAAAATACAGTACATTTTCCATCCTTGTCATGTACAGTTGGCCACAGACAGTTTGAGAACACTTAAAAATGTCAATGCAGTAGATATCAAATGAATCCACTTCACTTTTCTGTAGTTCAGCTCATTGAAGGGTTCATCAAATTTCCTGAAATTTTACTCGCCCCCAGGCCATCCGAGATCAGGATGAGTTTGTTTCTTCATCAGGTTTG
>NW_015507227.1:91959-92329 GCF_001515645.1 Sinocyclocheilus grahami
TAAGTGACTTGCAGTCAGATAGAGGTGGAAAAATATACTCCAAGTTAAACTACTATTAAAAAAATATATCAATAATATGAATGATTGCAGGTGTGTATTAACATTCCGTGTAACTGACTACCTTGAAAATAAAAAAAAATGACTTTAGCCAAACATAAAATTGTAAACTCCATCCAGTGCAGAGAAGGTTTTTGATATGCTTGTTTTGCATGAGTGTCTATAGTGACATCTTCGGTTTTGCTTTTTTTTGTCATAGGAGATACCCTGAAAAGGCAGAAGAGAGAGAGTCAAAAAAGGACACAAAAGAAATTAAACCAAGCACTGAAAGGACAGAAAATGACCGGGTAATCAAGAGTGAACCTAAAACATC
>NW_015507227.1:98223-98911 GCF_001515645.1 Sinocyclocheilus grahami
ATAAATTCACTGTAAACCACGGCTTCACGGGGGTTATTGCTTTAAAGACATACAGTATGAGATACAAAGTCATTATTATGGCCTTAAAAAGTCATAATTATGAAAGTCAATATTATGGCACGAGATAAAAAGTCTGAATTACGACACATTAGTATTATGACATTAAAAAGTCATAATTATGACTTGAAAGTTCAAATGAGGTGAAAAGATTAAACTTTTTATCTCATATTTTTACTTTCATATTTGTGTTGTTTTGCTGCCCACAAATCTATGAATCTGTCACAAAATGTTAACTTCAGTAAATCATAATTAGATATATAGGCAATAGCCGATTTAGATAACACACCAAAAGCACTTACCGATGAAAATAAGCCCTCCGTTTCTTTGTAATAAGTCAGCAGTTCTCACAGAAGGTCTCTCGCATCTTACCTACGTCACTTCATGCGTGATTGACTTAAAGCCAGCTAGACGGCCTCTGCGAAGACCACACCCTCCAGGTACAAATAAAACAATCTGATTGGCTGATGAATGTGAATTTAGCTCCCATTCGTTTGCACTGTTGGCAGTTCTGCCCAGGCTGTGACGGATAACTTCTGATTATAGATCAACTTTGACCACTTTTCCTTTGTACGCTGACAAAGCTTCAACGGACATAATCAGGAGCTGAAAGTGATTAGATATACATTAT
>NW_015507228.1:0-1011 GCF_001515645.1 Sinocyclocheilus grahami
CGTAAAAGCTTTGTTCGTCTTCAGAACACAATTTAAGATATTTTGTAAGAAAACCGGGAGGCTTGTGACTGTCCTATTGACTGCCAAGTAAATAACACTGTCAAGGCCCAGAAAAGTATGAAAGACATCGTCAGAATAGTCCATCTGCCATCAGTGGCTCAACCGTAACGTCATGAAGCGATGAGATGAAACGTCCTCTGACACAGAAGAGCGTACGCTGCTTGCCTTCAGCGGATATTCTCCAAAATGGCGCTACGGTGATGCGGAGAGAGACAGAGGAGACGAATTGTTGAATAAAGTCGTTTTTTTTTTCTTCACGTACAAAAAGTAGTCGCTTCATGACGTTATGGTTGAGCCACTGATGGCAGATGGACTATTCTGAAGATGTCTTTCATACTTTTCTGGGCCTTGACAGTGTTATTTACTTGGCAGTCAATAGGACAGTCACAAGCCTCCCGGTTTTCATCCAAAATATCTTAAATTGTTTTCCGCATATATTCATGAGGTGAAATGTTATATTATGACCACTAGAGTTCACTTAGTGTGACAAATGAATTTTTAAATGCACAGATATTCCGTGTAGTAATATATGAATTAGAACAATCTTACAAATATTTTTAGATCACTGCTTTATATTTCATGTCAATACGTAGGCTATTTATCTTTTAACAGACATCAATTCATGCAGCTATGAAATCGGCATCCGACAGACGAGGCTTTGGATGCGTTTATGCAGCGACCCGTTTGAAAGATGGCTTTCAGTTATAAATTTTTACTATATTTATCTAGTTAATCATTTTTGTAATTTTATAGGCGTACTGGTTTCACTCTCTCATTTGCAAGCATCGTAGTCTATCATATATTGACTATTTAAAGCATTGAACCTTTTAGACTTGTTAAAACATGCTACATGCTTACAATTTAAATTCATGAAAATGTACGTCTGTTTAAGTTTATTGTTTGAAATTAAATGAATTCAGCACACAAATGAACTGTAAATCTTACACAAAT
>NW_015507228.1:1115-8728 GCF_001515645.1 Sinocyclocheilus grahami
AAATTTGCAAAATGTATATAATGAGCGAGTACATCATGAATTCATATTCCAAACCACGTTTTTGTCTTCTTCCGAATCACTACGGTACACTTGTAATAACGACTTATATTTGGACTATTGTAGCCTGGTCGGGTCGTCACCGCTGCGGAGTAACACATTCCTACGTGAATCGCCAGAGACATAAACTTTGACTGTATAAAAACATAGAAGTAGTCTCCGTGACGTCACAGGTAGGTTTCTGAAGAGTGGTTTTGAAGCTCAAAGTAGGCGGAACCGGCCGTCGCCATCTTGGCAGTGCGTCACTCCCGGATAATCGAAAATGGGCAAAGAGGCGGGAGCAGGTTGCTGAAGCCACGCCCACCGAGCTCGACGGTGGTGACAGCAGCGGCAATCCACCTGTCACTCAAGTGGCCACGCCCTTAATTATGCAGAACTTTAAGGCTTAATATAATTTAAACGGATGAGTTATAAAAAAATTCACCCCCTCACAGTTGTCATGAAGGGCAAAATTAGCTATATAGACCAAAATAATTTTTTGAACCAGGATGTAAACGTTTTTTTCTGCTGTAAAGTTGGGCATTTTAACATGGGGGTCTATGGGATTGACTCCCTTTTGCAGCCCGCCTCTAGCGGCCAGTTGATGAATTACAGTTTAAGTCACTTCCGTGTTGGCTTCATGAGAGAGAGCAGGAGGTTGCCGCTTGGACATAAACTTAGAGAAGTTTGGAAGCTCCGGTTGGAATGTTCTTCCGCGGAATGTGTGCAGTTCTGGTTATTAACCGCTAGAGCGCCAAAAGTTACACAGTGCTGCTTTTAGACCCTCAAAGACTTTGGGTCTGGTGACTTCTTTACCGATGCGGGTTACACATCCTTTGCTGGTACGTATGATCCCTCAGAGCTGTACGGTGGGTCTCAGACTCTGGTGATGAGTTGAGGGCTGTGCACACAGGATTCTGAGTGAGTCAAGCTCTCATGAAGCATCATGGAATGGGATCCACAGTGTGGTCACTCGGGATCCTCCTGTTTGTAATACTTTGCCAGAAAACTCCAAAGAGACCAGACCTGTGCAAGATTACATCTGGACCAAAGATGGATTGTCACAAGGTGAGATCTACATTTCAACACAGAACAATTCTGCTTACTAGATAGAACAAAGCAACAAAAGGGCAGGACAAAGAACATCTGAGACTAATGGCTAAGTTAAAAGATGGTAGTTTGGATCATTTGACTGTTGATCAAAGAGATCAAGTGTGAAGTGTCTCTTTTTTTCTGACAAGTTGAATTTAAAACTTCTTGTATTTAAATTAAGCGCGGTTCACTGCTGCACACGTGCCACAATATCGATACAGGGACAGCTGTATCGATACTCGTATCGTCAAATCTCTGTGATGATACATCGTCGTATCGATGTATCGAACACAGCACTAGCTCTGAGGGACATGGAATACTTTAACCTGCAGTTACAAATGCATAAATAATGTTTTGATATTTTAAACATAAAACATTGAAAACTGATGTTTGAAATTATTTAAAAAATGAAAAGGTACCTTAAATGTGAAATTAAAACCGCCAGTAGGTGGCAGCAAGTCACTATTAATAAGTGAGTCATTGCGATTGAACCGAATCATTTAAACGGTTGATTCATTCATGCTCAGAGACGCAAAACAGCGCTGTTGCTGTGTTTGAAATGATTTTTGTTGGAGAAATAGAGCAAAAACAGGAAATATGGTGTCTAAAACGTAAGTCTCTTAATATTAACTACTTGTTTATTGAACTGTTGTATAAAATCAATATCACATTTGTAATCATGCTTAATTCTGGAGAAAAACGGCACTCTTCGTGTGATATTAACTATATCAAATTATTTAAATATAAACATTTTCTGCTCCATATCTTAAATGATGTGATCATTCTAAATGCATTTTAATAGACTGATTCATGCAGTGAAAGAGTGCACTCTAAATGCGCACGCACACTAGTCTAACCTACTAGACTTCATCACCTAATGTATGCGCGCACTCTGTAGGTGTGTTTTGTGTTTGCTTTTCGCAATGTACTCATAATATCAAATCGCACATTTAAACAACAACAATGATATTATCGCAGACCATACATATCGCACACCCCCATGTTTAGAGCCTCTAGTGTCAGCTGCTAGTGTGCCTCTTGAGGCCAGGGGAGTGAGGTTTACCTGCACAGCTCTTTTACTAGATGGCCTCCAATACAGAAACAATTTGTTAGTACTCAGAATAGACTTTTGGGCAGCAGCTAACTGCTCTCTGACAATTATTGAAAGATTTGAATGATTTTGTTTTGTGCAAATCAGTAGGTTTAGAAAACAGAATGTCCTGACAACTTTGGTTAAACTATAAAAATATTCTTGTTATTTTCTCCCAAACCATTTTATTTGGAAAGTGTTTAAGGACATGTTCCTTTTCATCCTATAGGATTTAGAGGTAACTAACAATGCATAGAATTTTTTTTTTTAACTTTATTTATTTATTATTATTATTTATTTTTTGTTAAAAAATGTAAACAAATTTCCATAATCTGCATATTTGGATTAGAAGAGTTCATTGAAGCAAGAGATGTCAGGATGATAAAGCTTATCAAACATGGTAAACCAAAGCTCAAACATGCTTGCTTGATGCACAAGAACACTCGTGTGTTCTCATATCTCACATGGTTTGTTCTTGTGCTTCAAAAGGAAGTATGGTTGAGCTTCAGTTGACCATATTTGAGGTGCTTTATGTATGTTGATGTTATATGTAAATTAAAGCCTAAATTAAATTTTTGGGTGAACTGTACATTTAATGTAAAACAAATGAATTAAAGATTATAGCTATGAAAAGTCACCTTGTTTTTATTAACAAATATCATATTTCACATATCATATATCACATGCACACAGAACCTTCATAGATTTAGATTTGAGAATTATAATCTGTGCAGTAATACTGTATATTTTATCTGCAATGCTGAGTGATAGACCTGCAGTCTTCATTTAGGTTGATCTGAAAAATGATGAGAACGATGATTCAGGCGTACCTGTAAAAGACAGAGATCGATCACACTTGAATATTCAGTACAGCTTTTCAACTTGTTAAATCATACTGAAATCCTGCTGATTATGCCAAAAATGTATGACCGGATCTCCATGCCAGGAATACTGGACCTAGCCTCTTCCCATCAGAAGACTATGAACACAGTTTTGACTGATACCCAAAATCAGTTATCAAGGCTGTATTTTGAATTCAGTTAATACCCAAAACTGTATTAACTGAAAGTCACCAAGCAGCCTCAGAGGTTGACAAGGATGTCAAGAAAGAACAAAAAGCAGGAGATAAAGTGATGATTTTT
Organism: Sinocyclocheilus grahami; assembly: GCF_001515645.1. Lineage (NCBI taxonomy): Eukaryota > Metazoa > Chordata > Actinopteri > Cypriniformes > Cyprinidae > Sinocyclocheilus > Sinocyclocheilus grahami. The sequence continues at coordinate 4,476 of NW_015507228.1, forward strand.
TTCAGAGTGCAGGGTTTATTGAATAATCTTAGTTGTATGTGTTTCAATGCACAGACTTCATCTAAACTTCCTCCCTACTTTGTCTGGATATTGTCCTATACTTTGCCTGGGACTTTATCTATTGAGATCCTTCAAACTTAAATACAGGCCCAAATGTTTGTAATTGATTAGAAACAGGTAGATGGTAAGACCTGCTAAATGCCCGATGCACCTCTACCAGTGCCAAATTACCAGCCGCAGGGTCATCAGCCGGGAGCCATCTTTCAACGATGTTTCACCCCTTTAGTCCCAGAACATCTCAGGGTGGTGGGGAAGTGGACAGGAACATCTCCCTGACGCTCCCTGTGGCTAGAATTAGATCTCAGGTCCTTATGCCTTGAGGCTTCTCCACACCCCAGCTCTTATCATTCCTCCTCAGCCATAGCCAAATGCTTCCTTTCTCCGCCTCTTCGGCAAGGTCTATTACGGCCTTCCTGACCTCACCAGAGCTGAAGCCGATGTCCCTCAGGATGCGGCTGGTCAACTGGGCAACAAAGCCACGCCAGCCTATCTCCACTGGGCAAGTTGTTGCTCTCCATCCTTTTCCCTGGCACTCCGCTACCAGGTTAGCATACTGTGACTTTTTCCGCTCATATGCCACCTGTAGTGCTTCCTCCCAGGACACTGTCAGTTCCACTAGTACCACCTGTTTGCTCATCTCGGACCACACCACAAGGTCCGGTCTCAATGTGGTTTGCGCGATAGAAGCTGGTAATTGCAGCCACCTGTCCAGGTCTGCTCATAATGACCAGTCCATGCCACTGGCCAGGATTGATGCCTAGTGCTTAGGAGGGCATTTCTGCACTAACTGACCTACTCTTACAAATTGGATAGGCTGACTCTTAAGGCTCTGATTCTTCTTGTTTGCCATCGACCTTGCTCTTTCTGTGCATTTTGCCAGCTTCCTTAGCACCTGGTCATGACACCACCTGTAACAGCCCTGAGCCAAAGCAGTTTTGCACCCACACAGAATGCACAAGCCGCAGATTTCTTCAGCCTCAAACCACCATGCCAGGTTAACTGGGCTAGGAAGTGTGTTGTAGGTTGGTCTAATAACAAAACTGGGAATTCCCAGGGGCAAAGCTCGTCCTTGACTTTCTAACTATCTCAACCACCTCACTCAATTTGAGTGGTGCTACCTTAAAAGCATGGGAGTTTGTTTATCCAATCTACAAGTGTTTTTTGGATTTGTAGAGGCTTATGACCATGTTCCCCAGGATCACTCATGGGTGGCGCTCCGGGAGTATGGGGTGCCAGGGTCACTAATGCATGTTATCCGATCTCTATACAGCCGAGGTTAAAGCTGTGTTCACGTTCTCAGCAGTCAAACTTGTTCCCAGTGAGGGCTGGATTCCGCCAGGGCTGTTTGTTGTCACCAATCCTGTTTGTGATATTCATGAACAGGATCTCAAGGTAAAGCCGAGGGGTTGAAGGTGTCCATTTGGGGGTCTTGGGGTGGTATCTCTGCTATTTGTGAAGGCTGTCGTCCTGATGGCTTCATTGGGCATTTACTTGGGGGGTTTGTGTCCACTATATGTACAGCACTTTGGTCAACTAAAGTTGTTTTAAATGTGCTTTATTAAATAAATTGAACATTGAACATTGAGTGTAAAGCAGCAGGAATGAGAATCAGCACCTCCAAATCTGAAGCCATGGTTCTCAGACAGATAATGGTGGATTGACTGCTCCAGGTAGGGAGCGAGTTGCTTCCCCAAGTAGGGGAGTTCAAGTACCTCTGGGGCTTGTTCATGAGTGAGGTTAGGTTGGAGCATGAGATCAACAGGCGGATTGGAGCAGCAGTAGCAGTAATGCAGTCACCTGTGGACATGAGCCCTGGGTAATGGCCAAAAGAACGAGATCACGGGTACAAGTGGCTAAAATGCTGGTGCTTACCGAAAAAAATGATTTTTCAAATCCAGTGAATTCCCAGATTTAAATCCAGACTGATCAACCAAAGCAGTAATGTGAATGTCATAGCTTTGTCTATAAAAGAAGAGATTTACAGTTAGACAAAAAGTTGTTGCAAGGTTGTATGCTTCCAATATGTACAGTGGGTACGGAAAGTATTCAGACCCCCTTAAATTTTTCACTCTTTGTTATATTGCAACCATTTGCTAAAATCATTTAAGTTAATTTTTTTTCCTCATTAATGTACACACAGCACCCTATATTGACAGAAAAACACAGAATTGTTGACATTTTTGCAGATTTATTAAAAAAGAAAAACTGAAATATCACATGGTCCTAAGTATTCAGACCCTTTGCTCAGTATTTAGTAGAAGCACCCTTTTGATCTAATACAGCCATGAGTCTTTTTGGGAAAGATGCAACAAGTTTTGCACACCTGGATTTGGGGATCCTCTGCCATTCCTCCAAGTTGCAGATCCTCTCCAGTTCTGTCAGATTGGATGGTAAACGTTGGTGGACAGACATTTTTAGGTCTCTCCAGAGATGCACAATTGGGTTTAAGTCAGGGCTCTGGCTGGGCCATTCAAAAACAGTCACAGAGTTGTTGTGAAGCCACTCCTTCGTTATTTTAGCTGTGTGCTTAGGGTCATTGGCTTGTTGGAAGGTAAACCTTCGGCCCAGTCTGAGGTCCTGAGCACCCTGGAGAAGGTTTTCGTCCAGGATATCCCTGTACTTGGCCGCATTCATCTTTCCCTCAATTGCAACCAGTCGTCCTGTCCCTGCAGCTGAAAAACACCCCCACAGCATGATGCTGCCACCACCATGCTTCACTGTTGGGACTGTATTGGACAGGTGATGAGCAGTGCCTGGTTTTCTCCACACATACCGCTTAGAATTAAGGCCAAAAAGTTCTATCTTGGTCTCATCAGACCAGAGAATCTTATTTCTCACCATCTCACAACTCCATGCGGGCTTTCATGTGTCTTGCACGGAGGAGAGGCTTCCGTCGGGCCACTCTGCCATAAAGCCCCAACTGGTGGAGGGCTGCAGTGATGGTTGACTTTCTAAAACTTTCTCCCATCTCCCGACTGCATCTCTGGAGCTCAGCCACACTGATCTTTGGGTTCTTCTTTACCTCTCTCACCAAGGCTCTTCCCCCCCGATAGCTCAGTTTGGCCGGACGGCCAGCTCTAGGAAGGGTTCTGGTCATCCCAAACGTCTTCCATTTAAGGAATGGAGGCCACTGTGCTCTTGGGAACCTTAAGTGCAGCAGAAATTTTTTTGTAACCGTGGCCAGATCTGTGCCTTGCCACAATTATGTCTCTGAGCTCTTCAGGCAGTTCCTTTGACCTCATAATTCTCATTTGCTCTGACATGCACTGTGAGCTGTAAGGTCTTATATAGACAGGTGTGTGGCTTTCCTAATCAAGTCCAATCAGTATAATCAAACAAAGCTGGACTCAAATGAAGGTGTAGAACCATCTCAAGGATGATCAGAAGAAATGAACAGCACCTGAGTTAAATATATGAGCATCACAGCAAAGGGTCTGAATACTTAGGACCACGATATTTCAGTTTTTCTTTTTTAATAAATCTGCAAAAACGTCAACAATTCTGTTCCTGACTCTAAAAGTTTATGCATTCAATTAGGCTTGTAAACAATTACAAAAAGGGTGGATACTTTGAAGATGCTAAAATATAAGATGTTTGCGGTTTGTTTAAAACCTTTTCACCATATAGTTCCCATCCCCAACTCAAGTCTGTGTGTTGTTTGGTGACATGCAAAAATTGAGGCTTTGGCTTCTTTTGGAACAATTTATGAGTAGAAGAAATGAATGAACTCAACATTAAGTTACTCAACTAAATTATTTTGAAGCAAAAGGGAATGCAAAAACAATATTTGTTATATGGTTTCCTATTAGTAATCGACCGATATATTTTATAACCGATACCAATTATTTGCATGTTTATGTGCCCGATAACCGATATGCAGAACCAATATTTATTTACTGTTATAAAGTAAATAAATGACTGAGTGAAGTAAGTCCATACTTCACTTTGGCTTTTCCTCCTTTCAGTCATCTTAAAAAAAGTGTTGAAAATTAGGAGTCTTTCATGTTAAATTCAATCTTCACATTACAAAAATAAAAAAAACATTTTATTTAAAGCATCAGCAGCAACACTAATATTAACAATAAGCAAAATAAATGTAGAAGGTCTAATGTTTTCAAATGGAGAAAATAAATAATGGAAAGTAGTCATATCAACTTCATTTTAAACTACAGTTTTAGTAGGTTTATAAGCTG
>NW_015507228.1:8880-21739 GCF_001515645.1 Sinocyclocheilus grahami
TAAATTCAGCACTTTTATTTCCAACATACACCCATTCATGGCTGCATATTATTTAATTCACGCAAAGTTACGTCTTTATTGGGACAGGACTTGACGGATTATAGGACTTGACGGAGAAACGGATATTTCTTCAAGCCAAGCTGCATAAACTGCATATCAGGCATTTATGTACATCTCATTTGTGCATTAATGGCTGTTATGTTAAATAAAGTTTACTAACTACAGTAAATCAAGTACCCGTGCACACCGTTGTTGTTGTCTTGTTTCCCCTCAGATGCGCTGCAATGGTGATCCTGCGTGCAATCTCAAAACATCCACAAGATGACGGCGTTTATCGGTGAATCCGATATTACAAAACCGATATCCGATTGTTGTAAAATGCTTAAATAGCGGGAAAAATATCGGTAAATCGATATATCGGTCGATCTCTATTTCCTATGAACATCTACAGTAGTTTACCCTGCTATAATTTACATTGAGTGTTCCAGATATGGAAATGTTATGCACCCCTCGTCATATGCATTAACAAAGTTAGTCATACCTCTTGTTGGCTATTAGCTGAACCCGTCCAGATAACGTCTGCCCCATTTTGGCAAACAGGGGGGTCTGCAGAAGACAGCGCACCTGATACCATTGAGTCAAAGGTTCATTTGGAGCAGTGGACAGCCATACTGTCATCCTGTACAGAAGAACACAATTATTATACTTTCAAGCATGTTGTCTTCAGACACTTTTCCTTTCACATTTGTGATTCTCACCTTGAGCCAACAAAGGCCACATCAAACCAAAACGCAAGTCCATGAATCAACCCTGACTGCAGCAGTTTGAAGACAAATGGAATTTCCAACCTGTGAATTACATACATTACATCCTATGAACATCTACAGTAGTTTACCCTGCTATAATTTACATTGAGTGTTCCAGATATGGAAATGTTATGCACCCCTCGTCATATGCATAAACAAAGTTAGTCATACCTCTTGTTGGCTATTAGCTGAACCCGTCCAGATAACGTCTGCCCCATTTTGGCAAACAGGGGGGTCTGCAGAAGACAGCGCACCTGATACCATTGAGTCAAAGGTTCATTTGGAGCAGTGGACAGCCATACTGTCATCCTGTACAGAAGAACACAATTATTATACTTTCAAGCATGTTGTCTTCAGACACTTTTCCTTTCACATTTGTGATTCTCACCTTGAGCCAACAAAGGCCACATCAAACCAAAACGCAAGTCCATGAATCAACCCTGACTGCAGCAGTTTGAAGACAAATGGAATTTCCAACCTGTGAATTACATACATTACAAATATAAAGACAAAGCTCTAGGTCATACATTTTCAAATGTACCCTACAGGCTTTTTAACAGATTGTACCTAAATTTGGCACAAATCATCTTAAGATCATGCTGATCAAAAATGATTACATGATTTTTGAAACATCTCTTCTCCTGTAACATAAATTTAAGTTGATGCATGTTAAATGGATACATTTTGATAGTAAAGATGCCAAACAGGGAGGCTGTATACGTGCATTGACTTTGTTTCATTGTTACAACTCCCTGAGAGTACAAGACCAGTTTAGTAACAGCCATTCCATAAGTTTGTCTAACCTGAAATCAACCACCAATCTCCAGAAAAATATTTGAAAAGTCGCACTTTTATATATTGACAAAGGTGCAGTTATTTTTGGCACTGCTAAGAATGCCAGATACATTTACAGTGATGCACACTGACTTATAACTTAAAAGTTATAAACTGAAAAAATAAAATGGTGAATGCACTCAAAGACTTTTCCTAAAAATATGCATGCTACTGGTATGCTTGAGCCCATAATTGCAGCATGCAGCTATATTCTTGAATTGCCTTTACCGGTGTAAATCTTCCTCTTTTGCCTCCAGAAAGTTGATTGTGTATTTCACAGACCTGGCCATGAGAATCTGCATATCGAATGTGTCCTGAAACACAAAGACATTAAGATCCTCTCTGACAACATTATGAAGCAATCCATGAACCAGATTCATGGATGTTGTACACGTTGTACTCAGTGTGGACTCACAACTATTGGCTGTCTGAAGAACTCATCCACAGCAGAAGAATGAAGCCCGCTCAAGTTCACACCATAGAAACATCTCTGATTCCTGGTTTAAAATCAAATTCCAGTTGTTTGGGGTTAAACATGTTTCCAAGAAATGCCCATAGCATTTCAAGATTGTATTGATTTAGATGACATTTCCAGGTCTTTAACTCGGATGATTAAAATTAGACTAGCTCATATATCCAGATTTCCCAAGGCTGTGGGAACCCTGGTTCTTCAAAAATGGAAAACAGTTGCTGATGGGGTTAATTAAATTAAGAAATATATTTATAGTTGTTCTAGCTCATTTAAATGCATGCTTTGTCTTATTTCTACATCTTGAGGCCCTTTTGGAAGTTTGCTGAGGCCCCCTAGTGAGAATAACTGTTTTAGAGGAGTAGTTTCATCACTATTTATGGAAACCGGTGGGTTTCAAGAGGAGGAAAGAACGATGTTAAATGCAAATAAAATACAACCATCCAACTGTATTATAAAATGGCTATCAAGAGGGAATCTTAATGTCATTCCACAGAAGTTCTTTACAACTTAAGCCAAAAAGTTTCGAACAGATGAACATTTCAACACGTACCCACTGCAAAACACAAGCCTTTTTTTTGTTCTAACATAAATATTGGGTGTTAAACTTGACATGACACCTGGTAACATTATCTGTGTTTGTAATAAAAGCTACAGTGAGATGATGATTTCATTTATTGTTCTGAAGTTCGGTCACACAGGGTATGAAACTCCTCATTTAACAGCACAGACAGAGAGCAGAGAACTATGTGCCATGAGTCAGGTTTGGACTGAAGCACAGTGTTTTACAGCACCGGGAAGCTGCTTGGCTTCAGTTTGGTCATGGCACGGTGCAAGTACAGTGCAGGCATGTGGGCGGTGGGATGATTACTGTCTTTCCATGCTAGCAAACCACAACCCCCTGTGGGCCAATGTCAAATAAACCATCATGGATGAGGCTGTAAACATTCAGTGTGATGCATGGTTGAGAGGGTCTGTAGCAGCATGTTCATGTGTACTATTAAAGAAATGTTCTCAACACCATTTGTGGAAAAACGTCCATTACCGTAGACAATAATTTTGGTTAATTCCTACGTTTTTATTTTTTATTTTGTAGAGCCAAAAAAATGTCTACAGTTATACAGTACATGGGCCAGTACATGGCAATAAAAATTAAAAGGCAGATGTCCTATTTCCTAGACATCCAGATGTTCTTTCTATGAATGAAAATGGCAGCTTGGAGAATTGCTACAGTATAGATGGCAAAGTAGTTATTACCAGAAGTTAGAGCGGGTGTGATGCTCCATGTACAGTTGTTCATCAGTGAAAGGAGCCAGATGAATGTCACCCTGAGTCGGGAACATCATGCCTGGACAGTGAGAGAAAACAAGTACAAGTACTCGATAACTAATAACCCATAACATTTGACCACAACATACATTAAAACATTAAACATGCATTTAAACAGATAGTTCACCCAAAAATGAAAATTCTGTCATTAATTACTCACCCTCATGTCGTTCCAAACCTGTAAGACCTTCGTTCATCTTCAGAACACAAATCAAGATATTTTTGATTAAATCCGAGAGCTTTCTGACCCTGCATCGACAGCAATGCAACTGAAACGTTCAAGGCCCAGAAAGGTAGTAAGGACATCGTTAAAATAGTCCATGTGAACGCGTGGCGAAGGCTGACACGGAAGAGAAGAACTGTTGAATAAAGTCGTTATCTTTGTTTTCTTTACGCACAAAAAGTTTTCTCGTAGCTTCATAACATTACGGTTGAACCACTGATGTCACATGGACTATTTTAACGATGTCCTTACTGCCTTTCTGGGCCTTGGGCGTTTCGGTTGCATTGCTGTCGATGCAGGGTCAGAAAGCTCTCGGATTTAATCAAAAATATCTTAATTTGTGTTCCGAAGATGAACGAAGGTCTTACAGGTTTGGAACGACATGAGGGTGAGTAATTAATGACAGAATTTAAATTTTTGGATGATTTATCCCAATAAGGGAAATGTGGTGATTGTTGTTCGATGTACAGACCTTTGGGTTTTAACCAGTTTTTGGCGTGCAAATAGCTCTCTAACATCCTCTCATTGAGGAGCATGTAGCCCATGGGCTCTGAGATGATCACATCCACCTTCTCTGAGCAGGAAACTTCCTCAATCTTTCCTGACAAAACCGTGATTTTGTTGGACAAGTTATTGCTTTTCACTAGAGTCTGAAGAGAGAAGAATGACAAAACGACTTAAGCTTTATCAACTTTAAATGGAAAATTCCTTACAAGCATTGAGGAAGAGTTTACAAATATGGGTCTGATTATCACCCTTGCAAAATAATACACAAATTCATTCATAATCTCTTTTCTAAACAAAGAAAATAATTTAGAGCTGAACAGTTAAAGGTTTTGTGGGATATATTTGGAAATTTAGATGTGGCAGTAGAAACACAAACACATGTGGTAGTAGTCTACAAAATACTACAAGAGTAACAAGAGCTTTCCACTAAATGAGAAAAAGAGTGCTATTAGCACTGTTGAGAAAGCAGTCTTTATCCATGAAAACATGTGTCCTTGCCCACTACGCAAGTTTCCGGACCAAATCTGTCTTCAAGTCATTTAGCAGCCAGAATGTCATACATTCCAGACGTCAAGGAAAGATCCTTCTGAAGGACCTCTTGAAGGTGTTGCCTTGTGAAAATGTCTCGGCCTGGGTATTTTTCCACAAAACCCATAGCCCTGAACTTCAGGCCAAATGGGTGTGACAGCAAAGATAGTGATGAGTGATTTATCATCCAAGCACATCCAACCGCTGGCCAAAATATACACATGTCCTCACTGTGCACTGGAAGCTCTTTGTAATAGATTTGGAACGGAAATCTATGATTTGCTTTAAAGAAATAATTTTCTGAACACGTCCTCACCCTCAGGACATCCTCAGATGTAGATGACTTTGTTTCTTCATCAGATTTGTAGAAATGTAGCATTGCATCAGTGTCTCAGCAATGGATGTTCTGCAGTGAATGGGTGCCGTCAGAATGAGAGTCCAAACAGCTGATAAAAACATCACAATAATCCACAAGCAATCCACAGCACTCCAGTCCATCAGTTAATGTCTGGTGAAGTGGGAAAAAGTGTGTTTTTTTAAAGAAATCATCAAGATGTTTTTGTTTTACTTAAAACGTTGCTTCCAGCTAAAATATGAGTCATCTATCCATAATATTGCTTTTTTTAGTGAAAAAGTAATCTGGTCACAGATCAAGCATCGTTTACAAGCCAAAACAGCTCTAAACAAATATTTCTTAACAACAGATGATGGCTTTTTTACTGGAGGAAGAGTTATTATGCATTATGGACTCATATTTTGACAAGAAATTAGTTTCTTGATGACTAATAAAAAAATCTTAATGATAGATTTGTTTCTTACAAACACGCAGCTTTTCTCTTCACAAGACACTAACTGATGGACTGGAGTGGAGTGGATTACTTGTGGATTATTGTGATGTTTTTATCAGCTGTTTGGAGTCTCATTCTGACGGCACCCATTCACTGCAGAGGATCCATTGCTGAGACACTGATGCAGTGCTACATTTCTACAAATCTGATGAAGACACAAACTCATCTACATCTTGGATGGCCTGCGGGTGAATAAATCTTTAGCTAATTTTTATTTTTGGTTCTGTTTATAGACATTTTCTTTAACACAACTGAATGCAATTAAAAATAATAATAAAAAAATTAGTCAAATCCTTTCATACCACCATGGTACATTGGGCCATTTTTTTTTTTAGAATTGCACACTGACACATTATCAGATTTCCCAATATTATGATTAATTGGTTAATTCACCCAAAAATGGAAGTTTGTCTTTACTCCCCCCATGTCATTCCAAGCCATGTGATTTTGATTCTTCTATAAAACACAAAAGGAGACATTTTGCAGAATGTTCATTTAGCTCTTTTTCTTGCAATAAAGTGTTTGGGGAAAATATGCTGTAAAAAGGACATGAAGGCATCATAAAAGTAGTCTGTGTGTGATCCAACTCGTCTGAAGGCTTACAACAACTGTGTAAGGAACAGACCCAAACCTTTATTTTTGAAAAAACACTCAAATTTCATTTTAATTTGTGTATATATTCAAATTTGCTTGAAGATCTATCACACTACAATGCTGCCGAATGGTTTTCATGTGTCTCATAGCTGACATTTGAATATGCAGAGGTGGGAATAAGATTTGAGAGCTGCAGTAAACAAGATTTTGAGCACGAGAATTACATTTCAGTCTGTTCCTCACACGAAGACATCGTATGGCTTTAGAAGCTGTGCACTACAGTGCATGTGTCACACAGACTATTTTTATAACACTTCTAATACACTGTCATTGCATGGAATACAGAAGTGTGAACATTCTCCTAAACAGAGCATCTTTTGTGTTCCAGCAAGAAATGACACGAGGGTAAGTAAATGAATCAAAAATAGGATTGTGTGTACTTCTGCATATTTGGCCACAGAACTGGCCTCCACTGCGTACACTTTCTTAGCCCCGGCCTGGACAGCAAAGAAGGACAATATCCCTGTTCCACAGCCTACATCAAGAACCACCTGCAAACACATGAAATACCATAACAATAAAAGCTTTAGTTGAGCTACTGCAGAAAATTAAGAAAATTAACACATACCAGCTATGATATATTTCACTAAAGCTCGTATTTTTACAAATATTAAAGGTGCACTCAGAATTTTTTTTACATTTATTATCATAGCTGAAAGTTGGTAACAAGAACTATGTGAAGAGTTTTGAAAAAGTGTCCCAAATAATGATAGACGTGTCCTAGCAATTGTTTAAAAAAAAACAAAAAAAACAGGATAATGTTTGCTGTGTTTGTTGATGTAATATTATCAGGTAAATCAGAATAAACTAGCCGGTGAAGAACATAAACACATACTTTATCTTTAAAGTCAACTTCGTTGAGCAGAATGGCTTTTTGGTAGGTTGCAGTCCTGAGATAATCCTGAAGCATGTTCTGCTGCGGGGACAGACAGCCATAGAACTGAGAGAAAACTACAAATGTCTCACATTTCTTATGAGATTCATAGTGTATTCCTCCTCTTTACCTGGAAGTACTGCAGTGCAGATGAACCGTCTGTCCTCTGCTGAAACACAGACTGATCTCTCCTGAGCTCGTGCCATGAGCGCAGCATTCTGTGGAAGATCTCAAACTCTGTGCAGAATTCACTCGTCAGCACAATAACACAATCTGTATTTAAATCTGTATTTAACCTCGGAATGCTTTCAAAGAAAGGTGGCGGTGCTTTAAAATGTCATTATTATCATCTTAATTCAAATGACGAAGGATTTTGAAAGTCAGTGTTGAGCATTTAAAAAAAAACATCCACCTTCAGCTCATGCTTCATGTGTCTTTTTGCTGTGAGATTAATATATAATATAAGAAATATAATAACTTTTATATTGTTAGTTTTATTTCAAGATGAACATTTACTGGACTGAAACAGCAAGGTTTACTTGATAATCCTATTTTCAATCTTTTTTTAATTATTATTTAGAAAAATCATGTTCAAATGCGAGTATCAAATATGATCCATCAGGCTTTTGAGGAGCGTTTATTTGTTCATCTCTCAATCGTCACTGAATTGCATTACATTAAATGTAGAGTGACGTCTGATATTTATATCATTTTATGTATGTAGGCTGCTATACTGTTATGAAGATCTCATTGATTTAAATTACAAGCAGATTTTCTTTTTGAATTTGACTTTTTGCCATATAAATATCAGCATCTGCACCAAAATATATATTTTTTTCTCAGTTTGGGCCTCTTAAAGGGGTCATATGATGCGATTTACATTTTTTCTTTGTCTTTGGAGTGTTACAAGCTCTTGGTACATAAAGAAGATCTGTAAAGTTGCAAAGACTAAAGTCTCAAATCCAAAGAGATATTCTTTATAAAAGTTAAGAGTCAGCCACGCCTACCTAAAACACCTCGTTCTAACACGCCCCCACATGTCTACTTCACTATGTGGGAAGATTTGCATAACGCCACCCAAATGTTCAAGCTAAAATTGAGGTTGTTTTTTCCTCCTCTCCATATTCACACTATATCATACTCTCTGAGCCATAAATGTCTGATGTATCAACGAAAAACAAAGTTTTTATCATTTCATTTGTCAGGCTTTACAGGGTCAATCAAGGTTAATGTTAATGTATAAAGATAATATTGTTAACTGTTAGTTGTGGGATCATAACACATTCATGTTAATTTTGCTAATTTAACTTGAAATGTTAAAAATGTATACGTATATCTAGAAACCAACATTAACCTAGATGAGAGTATAGTTCACTGTTATTATCAGTATCGGTATATCATCAGTAAATATCATATTACAGTATTTAGCCAAATGGAAATAGAATAAAACGAGGTGAAATACATTTGTTATGGACTCTATATATTAGATATTGTATTAAACAACATGAACATTTTTAGAGCTTTTAGGTCATTTCCTCTGTATAAAGAGTGTGATGTTGAGCGTGTCTCCACAGGGTATGCCATTTTTTGATTCGGGTACCAGTGGATGTTTCCAAAATCTCTTTCAGCCGTTAAATACAGATGTACAACAGATGTGCTGGAAAAACTCAATGCTTTTCAGAGGAAAAAGACCGAAATATTCCATGCTTTGATCTTGGATTAGTATTACTAGCAAAATATTATCGAAATTATACTGAAAAGCAATAAAGAATTAATAATGCTACGAGATCATTTGAAAGTGTTTGAAGTGACTTTTGGCTTCTGCTAAAGAGTCACATGAGATCGAAACGCTTCTGTCCCGTTTGGAAGATCGATCAGGCAAAAATCGGGCTTAAATATGATAATTTTGAGGTAAAGAGTGATGAGAAGTCTAGATAAGCGCAGAATACTAACCAGACTGAGTGGTGAAGTGCACGATGATACTGAAACAGCCCAGAGTGATGAGGAATGAGCGGGTGGCCACCCGGCAACACTCTGTGTCCCTCGTGATGGAGAACTTAAAAACACAAACACCAGCATCTGAAGGCATAAGAACACACTGGACATATGAATGCTGATTTACATAATGAAAGGATTAGGTCATACCTCAGTTACAATTCTGGAAGGAGATGTTCGAAAAATGTTCACGTAGCTCTTTTATGTCAAATTAAAGTGGATGGTGGTTTATAGTCAAGATCCAAACAGTACAAAAAAGCAGTTTATTAAACTCATGTACTTTGTTCCGAGTCTTACAAGAGCTTGGTGTGACGATCCAAAATTGAATCGCTATTCACTACAAATCTTCCTTTCTGTTGCAACTCTCAAATCTCATTTGCACTTCCGCATTTTCAAACTTAGCATGTCTTGTGATTCTTGTGGCAGCCAATGGTGTTTGGCGTCATTTAAAAAAAAAAAACATTTTAAGAACTTTTATGCAGCGAGGACAGATTTAAACTGATGAAAAGTGACTGTACAGACATTTATCATTTTACAAAAGATTTCCGTTTCAAATAAATGCTGTTCTCCCCCTTTTGGAATTGCATTGCAAATTGTGTTAACTTCCCAACTAAAAATATAAGTCATCGATCCAAAATATTGCTTTATCCGGTGAAAGAGTCTGAATCAGGAGAAAGATCTGCACAGAAAATCAAGCACCGTTTGCAACAAAAACAGTCCAAAACAGTTCTAAGCAAATATGTGGATTTAGGTGGATTTTGATGTGAGAGACAACAGGAGATGGACTGGAGGAAGTGTTATTATGGATTTTGGCAAGAAGCAATTAACGTTGCCTTATTGATGGATTTGTTTCGTACAAACACACAGCTTTTGTCTTCTCCAGATGTTAACTGATGGACTGGAGTGGTGTGGATTGCTTGTGGATTATTGTGATGTTTTTATCAGCTGTTTGACCTCTCATTCTGACGGCACCCATTCACTTGCAGAGCATCCATTGCTGAGATTTCCCCAAATCTCTTCTGATAATGAGTACCCCCCCATTTTTTTAATGAATAAGGACTATAATTGATTTCAAGCTTAGCAGCTTGTGGTCACTAAACGTTTTCAATAAAGAAAACAGAAGCATGAACCTTTTGCTAAACATCTCCTTTTGTCCTCTACGGAAGAAAGTAAGTCATGTAGGTTTCAGATCAGTGGCTCAGCCATAAGTTGGCATCAGAAATGACTGCTTTGTGAGGCACATGGGATACAGAAAAACACCAGAGCGGTGCTATCTGATTTTGTGCACCAGGAGGCAGAAAGCGCTGGCGGCCAGGACCAGTGTACCATGTCAAAGAAAACACATGCTAGAGCTCAAGCAGCAGAACAGCCTCGCTGCTCACGGAGAACCAACAGCGGAGCCGCAAATCTGGCCATCTGTCAGTGCAGCCAGACCACACAATGAGACTCCAGAAAATGTGTGGCACACCTGAATAAAGAGTCTTCATTTGCCCGTCGACACTTCAAAGAGCCAGTGGAGAAATGTGTATGATATGATGTTATTTACAGTGTAAATGCTTCCATGTGGTTCTTCACTGTCTTTGCTCTTCATATCATTCAGCACATGTTGAACATGGGCATTACATGATACTGACTAATGACTAATTAATTACAAAAAAGGAAAACAATACTGACCAAAAGGGATCCATAGGAAAGGAAAATCACCAATGAGATCTCAGTTTATTCAGCTAATAGAATCAACTAATTAGTTTTAAATGGAGACTTAAGTCTCTTGCTTCTCTCATGTGTCTCCGGCCACACTTTATTTTAATATGCACAAATAAATATTAAATAAATATTAGATGTATTAAGTATGGTGCATCTCTATGTTTAGGGTTGGTGTTTGGTTTAATGCTAATTGCTTGTAATTATGCACAATTATTACGAATGTAAAGCGTAAGAACGCCAACGTATTATGTCTTCTCAAAATTTCAGAAGCGATCTCAGCCATGTCTAAAAATAGGCCTAAATAAATGTCTAATAATAATATTAAACGTAAATCAATGACACTGTAGAACTCAATGACAATGTCAAAAAAAAATTTAATGTTTGCTTATATTTGCCAAAACACGCAAGTCTGCAATCAAAAGTCACAGATTTCAATATTTAGCCTACTTCTGAATTATATTTCTCACACAATTCTTCCCAAACCATATTAACTGACTATTACGATACTTGTGTGCCTCTAGCCTATACACAATATCTTGGACATGTAAAGTAATGTTGTTTACCATCATTAATGCTGAGGGAGAAGTCCATCTCTGTGTGGACTAGAAGTGTGAGCCCCTGATGAGGACGAGGACGAGCCAGCTCCTGCTTCATGTCGCTCTCATCCAGAGAGACCAGGGTTACAGAGAAACTGCTCTGGAGCTGATTATCAGTCATTGTAGTCCGGTGAAGCTTGTATAAACCTTCTGACAGAGTGTGACCGAGTTCAGAAGAGACGAGGGTCTGAAGAGGGCGGAGTTATGACAGACAGTCGCGTCTAAACTACATGTTTCAGTATTTCAAACAAACTATGAATATTACAGCACCCATATATAACCATATTGTTTGATACAATAATAGATAACTTTCATTTAAGTCAAGTAGGCTTATGGAAAATAGGAGTATTTTCAGTTTCATTTTCATTAATCTATTTATACTGGCATATAAATGGTGAGTGTGGAAGTAAAATCATTATTTGATATCATTGCTAGAACATGTCCCTACAGTAGCCTAATAATCTCCAAATGTTTCGAAAATGGTCTTTTTGTGTTTTTAGCTTAATCACACAAATTCTTTTCATTTTTTTCTTAATGTCTTTAAAACAATATGCAAATGTGTATTCCGTTATTATGCCTTCAATTATTTTCAAAAATAAAATAAAAATAAGTAATTGTAGCCTACTACTGTCACTGACACTAATTATGTGATTGTAACAACAACAAAATCACTGTTAAGTACATTGTACAACTGTTAAGTTCCTTGTTGTACATAAGTACAACAAGGAATCTATTATTGTATTATTGTAATTCAGTAAAAAATCCGTCTAAGAGTGCTTATATTCATGGTTATGAATGACTGCAATGTTTAAATGGTAAGATTAAGCAATCTTCAGTCCAGGTTTGTTTGAGCAGCATTTCTTTACTACAGGATCCACAATCATGCTGTAATGTGAATGAACAGCGTTATCTAGTAGCGATGCAACAAATAAGAAAACTGGTCCAAGACGGTGCATATTGCAGTTTTTGCTATTATCTCATTGATCATTTTGAATTGAGTAATTTACAGTGGAAGCAAATGTTTAATTACAGAGAACATGATTAAGTCTTCATTTTTGTCGACATACTTTTTCATAGATTACACAGGACTAAAATTAAAGGGGTCATATGATGCGATTTCAATTTGTCCTTTTTCTTTGGAGTGTTACAAGCTCTTGGTGCATAAAGAAGATCTGTAAAGTTGCAAAGACTAAAGTCTCAAATCCAAAGAGATATTCTTTATAAAAGTTAAGAGTCAGCCACGCCCTCCTAAAACAGCTCGTTCTAACACGCCCCCACATATCTACGTCACGATGTGGGAAGATTTGCATAACACCGCCCAAATGTTCACGCAGTTTTGTTGTTGCCGGCCCCATTATGTTGTGAAAACGCTGTGTGTTTCGTTGTGAAAGCGAAACTACTTTGTTTGGTCTTCCAAAAGAGGACGATATCCGCTTCGTCATGCCTGGAGCTGATCCGTGCTGGTCGCTGAGGAAATACATCAGCTTCG
>NW_015507228.1:21908-37892 GCF_001515645.1 Sinocyclocheilus grahami
TTCTATAAAGTGGGGCAGTTCCAACTTTGCAAGGACAGTCTGGCGCTTCTGACTCACAGCCTGTAAGTACATTTCTTATATTTAAAGAATTTGCCACTGACGATTCAAACACGAGTAGCGCTTGTTGTTTGTCATTTCTCTGATCACAAATGCAGACATGGTTTTATGTTTACGCGGCGTGATGCAACGCAATGCGTAAAAAGACAGTATAAGTCATTATAATCAGTAATCATGTCCCCACTGGATGCAACAAATGCCTCGTTTATAATGGGTTTTAATGTTTTGTCTCGTCGCTCCGGCCGGACAGGGCAGCACAGTATGGTGAGGGGCATAACATTTCTGTCTGACGCTTGAGGTATTCGGCCAATCACAGCGCTCTGGATAGCGGGCCAATCAGAGCACACCTCGCTTTTCAGACCGATGAGCTTTGTAAAAATCGACGTGTTTCAGAAAGGCGGGGCATAGAGGAGAAACAATAATGTACAGTATGTGGAAAATAATGTGTTTTTTGAACCTTAAACCGCATAAACACATTTCATTACACCAAATACACCAAATAATGTTCCTTTTAGCAGCATCATATGACCCATATTGGGAGAAATCAGGCGTTGTGTGCGCTGTGTGAACATGATGCTACTGTAGTTATAGACTAAATGTGAATGTGCATTAATTCATCCCACTCACAAAAAACAGATTTAGTATTCATCAAAATGAATTAAAACAGTGAAATGCAAACTTAGAATATGACGCAAACCTGCAATAATTAAATGTGTTAAATAACACAAATGTATCTAATCCCATTTTATTAACTAATGTCTTTGCTGCTGACCTTTGATGATCCAGTTCAACCGTACTAATAAGCAAAAATGACTTTAGATAAACTAACAATTGTGCTTCATTGTTTTTTTATTGCTGAAGAGTGTTTCTTCTCCTGCGTTCTACCGTACAGACGTGAATTTACCTTTCCTTCAGCCTGAGGTTTATTCATTACTCTTTTTGGTGTGAAGGGGCTTTTACATTTGCTATAAATAAAACTTATTATATTAAAAACAATCAAGCCCTGCTCATATTTAAAAAGTAACGCATTACTTTCCATAAAAAGTAACTAAGTAACGTAATTAGTAACTTTTTGGGGGAGTAACGCAATATTGTAATGCATTACTTTTAAAAGTAACTTTCCCCAACACTGTGCGTAACTGCACTTCATCAAACACTGGTTAAACTGGTCCCAGTGCTGCAAGACTCGCCACTTTCCCAACACTGACTGCTGCTCAAATCTGATCCTTTCCATGTGTGTTTAATGCTAAGTGAACATTGATTGTCAAGATGAAACACGCCAACACATTAACTTAAAAACAAAACTGTCACAGACATGTGTGAAATCTTAGTAAATAGGCTAACACTGTTCTTTCACCTGATTATCGTATCGGACTTCACTAACACTACTGAAACAACTTCTCTGCTCATATTTTTGTTGTATGGGCGATACAGATCAGGGTTGTTAAAAACTTTTACTAGCTTTTATTTTTATTTTGGTTTTTAATTTCAGTTTCGTTTGAGTTAGTTTTAAAGGTGCGTAGTTGTGATTTCGTTTTGTCTTTCGAAAGACACAGCTTGCATTTTGTTTTAACTTTGGTTTTTAATATCATGGTAAAAGCCTTGATATTTGTAAATGTGTATTTGACAAAGGTGGAATAAATGATCGGAAGACGAGAGAATCTAACAACAACAAAACTAACAGCTTGTTTTACTTTTAATACATAATGGCAAGTTTTCACTTTGCATATAAAGTTATAACTTTCAGAAGGAATTAAACTGAAATAAAATGTAAAACGCATTTGCTTCAATGTGTGAGCTTGCACTTTCAGATTCCTTGAATCTTCCCCCTTAAAGCGATGTAATAAAGTTTCCATCGCTGCTGATTTACAAACATTTGTATCAGAAGCAGAATCGTACTTAAAAATAAATAATCCCAGCTCTGTGCCCCACCGTCAGTTCAAGAATAATGTATGCCATTTTATATTATTTATTTGAAAGAATGAAAAGAGCAAAGAGCAGTTTCATGCATATCCTTGCACTGAACGAGGCTGATGTTTAGAAAGTCATTAGAACTAAGTAGCCTAATGCAATACATTTTACAGAGAGTAATGAGTACAGTAATCTAATTACACTGTTGAATATGTAATCAGATAGTAGTTTAGATTATCTTACCCAACACTGGCCCCTGATAACTTGTATCTAAATTGGCAATGTTTCAGTTTAAAAGTAAATCCACATTGTTCTTAAGAGGAACATCTTTCCCATATTACCATACTTATTTTTTTTCTTGCAGAGTAGCCTATAAACAGTATATAGGCTGCATAAAATATCCCTACTCAATGAATTCAGGCTAATAGGATAAAAGCTAATTTGTTTGATCTACTACTTCGGAAAATCATTCTATTCTATTCTATTCTATTCTGTTCTATTCTATTCTATTCTGTATCTTCCAACCTGTGGCCTGGTGTAGCGCTGTACCCTCTGTGATGTCCAAACGCTTTGCGAATCGGTTCGTATAAAACATTAAAAAGAACAGGTTCAAAAGAACGACATTTCATACATTTCATGATGTGCATTTCGATTCGGAGTCAGTCCTATTTCAGCACTAAGGCGCTGTCCACTGCACGGGCACCAAAGCATCAATGAATGAACATTTACTGATCCGTAAACCTGCTGTCATATTAAACAATAAATGCTTTATAGACCCTTTCAAATGTTAGGCACACTGGAGTATGCCAGTAAAAGGACTGCTTTTTGTTTTGTCTCTGTAGACTGAACCCTGTCCACACATCAGATATTCTCCAAGAAATCTGGAGGCTGGTCAGTTGTCTTATTCACAATAAAGTGCAACAGCAGGGTACTGGAAGTGAAAATCCCATCCCCATTATGACCTTCAGAGTTAAGTGATGATATATGCTTCTGTGTCAGTTCATTTGTACAAATGTGGGTGTAGTAGCTGAATAACTAATAAGGAACCTCCCTACCCATAATCCATGAAGAGATCCACCAATCAGAGACGGTACTGTGGAAATGGAAATCCTGCAAAAGAGCTCAGCAGTGAATAATATACTTTTTAAGAATATACCTAACTGTGAACTGAATGTAAGGTTTTCAGACACTTAATTACATTAATTGCGATTAAAGGGGTCATATGATGTTGCTAAAAAGAACAGTATTTTGTGTATTTGGTGTAATGAAATGTGTTTATGCGGATTAAGGTAAAAAAAACACATTATTTTCCACATACTGTACATTATTGTTTCTCCTCTATGCCCCGCCTTGCAGCAACCACGTGTGACGACTCCGGGCTGGACTCCGCTTCGTCCACGGTGAAAGCCGATCCGGAGTAGTTTCGCTTTCACAACGACACACACAGCGCCTTCACAACATGGCGGCGGCAGCATCAACAATACTGCAGCGAGAATAAAAGTTACGCCTTCTTTCTTTGCGTGAACATTTGGGCGGTGTTATGCTAATATTTTCACATAGTGACGTAGACATGTGGGGGCGTGTTAGAACGAGCCATTTTAGGGGGGCGTGGCTGACTCTTAACTTTTATAAAGAATATCTCTTTGGATTTGAGACTTTAGTCTTTGCAACTTTACAGATCTTCTTTATGCACCAAGAGCTTGTAACACTCCAAAGAGAAAGGAAACATTGAAATCGCATCATATGACCCCTTTAAACTCAAATGTATTATAGCTTAAATGTACATTAAATGCAAATAGCTGAACTTCAAAGAAATTTCCTGATCCACACACACAAAACAAATTGGTTCATCAGTGGTTCTTTGGGGTCGGTGAGGTGCTATATAGCACCACTAAAACCTGTTAAGCCACTGTATAGTTATTTAAAGGTTCTCTAGCTTAGTCTCTTAGTTTAGTTGGGGAAAGGATTGAACAATGACATTAAAACACAGTGTGTCCTCAAGGCCCCCTATAAGGAAATATTCCAGGGCATAAAAGTGATTCAAAACAGCTTTTGCCATTGTAGTAAATTCCCATTCACAGCAAACATATGAGAGTGGAGTAACATATCTAAAATCGAAGAAGGAGAATGCAGTTCCTCTTATGGTTCTACATTTTTATAGCAGCTTTAAAGACGTGGTTCCCTATGATTACAAGCCAATGAACCACTTTTAGTGCTATTTAGCACCATTTTTTTAGAGTGCACTTAAGTAAGACTTAAGTACATCTTTATATGTCATTTCATAATAACTTCTATTGTCTTTGAAATAAGCATAAATCTGTAATGATGAAATTGCAATTTAGTACAAATATATTAGCATGTAATATTGTATAACACACTACAGTTAAAATCATAATCAAGTACTTCACATGTGCTTTACTATGTTACTCAACACATCAAAATAAGTGCACTTATTTAAAGCACGACACAAGATTATTAAAACATAAAATGTACTTTAAAGGAAAACTTTTCATTTGACATTATTACAAAGTGCACTTAAAAAGTGTACTTGAGTGTGATAAGAAAAAATCACGAAATTACTTACCAGACTTATTTCATTAATGTATATATATACACACACACACACACACTTTTAAGAAATTAAGTACACTATAAATGCACGTTCAGTAGAATTAAACACTTCTTTTCAGAAGGGTAAAACTAAATATTTTGGAATAAACTTGTAATAAAATACCATCATTTTTTATTCAGTTGCATAAGTCACAATTCTGCAGAAGATTAGTAGTTCATTACTTCAAACTTAAATCAGACGTTCTAATGTTGCAAAGAACTTTTCATTGAAGAAGTTTTTGAAATCTCGGTGGAGAAAGCTATTGGATAACTAAGTCCGGAATAAGGCCCACCAACAAAATGAGCCAGCCACTGTTGCACTTTATAGACTTTGAATGTGATTCATTTGTTACAGTATAAATGTGGGATATTTCTCAGAATGTGGTGTTGTTGTTGTTGTTGTTTTTTGCAGGGTTGTTTTATTGACGTTCATAAGAAGACATGAGGAAGTGCAGCCCATGGATGTTTCTGCCTGTAATGGTTTCTTTCTTCACAGCTGCTGGTCTCTGGGTTGTGTGAGTATCCGACGCCTGCTTTGCCCAAGTCCACTTCAATGATTCAAGCTGCTAAGATAAATATTTTATAATTTAATTATAAACAGGTATTTCATTGCTGTGGAGGATGAGAAAATCAAAAACAAAAAGCTGCATGTTTCTAAAAAAATAAAAAAAAATCCATCAAAACGTTTAAAGGTGACATATCACGAAAATCTGACTTTTCCAGGTTTTAAGTGCTATAATCAGGTCCCCGGTACATCTACCAACCAAGGAAACGTGTAAAAGATTAACTCAGTAACTTAGTTTTGGGAAGCCTTTTTCTGCAAGTGTCTGAGAAAACGAGCGCATCTGATTTAACTCCCTTGGTGACGTGGTAAAGGGATCTCTTTATAATATTACCGCCCCTTAATCTGTAAGTTTCCACCCACGGCGCCGTTATTGTGATTTCGCAAGTGTCAATGGTGTACCAGCTCTAATGCCATGGCGAAAGTTTGAGCAAAGCATGCTAACTGTTCTGTGTTTGGCTGCACAGACGAGCACAGAACACTGTTTAGAGTCCCAGCCTCAGAGGAGACGACAGAGCAGTGCATTTATTGATTTATTTACTGTATATTGCTGCTGCAAAACTTGTTGCCTCTTTCCCAAAAAGACTCATGGCTGTATTCGATCAAAAGGGTGCTTCTACTAAATACTGAGCAAAGGGTCTGAATACTTAGGACCATGTGATATTTCAGTTTTTCTTTTTTAATAAATCTGCAAAAATGTCAACAATTCTGTGTTTTTCTGTCAATATGGGGTGCTGTGTGTACATTAATGAGGAAAAATTTTTTACTTAAATGATTTTAGCAAATGGCTGCAATATAACAAAGAGTGAAAAATTTAAGGGGGTCTGAATACTTTCCGTACCCACTGTATATACACACACACACACACACACTTTTAAGAAATTAAGTACACTACAAATGCACGTTCAGTAGAATTAAACACTTCTTTTCAGAAGGGTAAAACTAAATATTTTGGAATAAACTTGTAATAAAATACCATAATTTTTTATTCAGTTGCATAAGTCACAATTCTGCAGAAGATTAGTAGTTCATTACTTCAAACTTAAATCAGACGTTCTAATGTTGCAAAGAACTTTTCATTGAAGAAGTTTTTGAAATCTCGGTGGAGAAAGCTATTGGATAACTAAGTCCGGAATAAGGCCCACCAACAAAATGAGCCAGCCACTGTTGCACTTTATAGACTTTGAATGTGATTCATTTGTTACAGTATAAATGTGGGATATTTCTCAGAATGTGGTGTTGTTGTTGTTTTTTGCAGGGTTGTTTTATTGACGTTCATAAGAAGACATGAGGAAGTGCAGCCCATGGATGTTTCTGCCTGTAATGGTTTCTTTCTTCACAGCTGCTGGTCTCTGGGTTGTGTGAGTATCCGACGCCTGCTTTGCCCAAGTCCACTTCAATGATTCAAGCTGCTGTTAAGATAAATATTTTATAATTTAATTATAAACAGGTATTTCATTGCTGTGGAGGATGAGAAAATCAAAAACAAAAAGCTGCATGTTTCTAAAAAAAAAAAAAAAAATCCATCAAAACGTTTAAAGGTGACATATCACGAAAATCTGACTTTTCCAGGTTTTAAGTGCTATAATCAGGTGCATCTACCAACCAAGGAAACGTGAAAAAGATGAACCCAGTAACTTAGTTTTGGGAAGCCTTTTTCTGCAAGTGTCTGAGAAAACGAGCGCATCAGATTTCGCTCCCTTGGTGACGTGGTAAAGGGATCTCTTTATAATATTACCGCCCCTTAATCTGTAAGTTTCCACCCACGGCGTCGTTATTGTGATTTCGCAAGTGTCAACGGTGTACCAGCTCTAATGGCATGGCGAAAGTTTGAGCTAAACTTGCTAACTGTTCTGTGTTTGGCTGCACAGACGAGCACAGAACACTGTTTAGAGTCCCAGCCTCAGAGGAGACAAGAGAGCAGTGCATTTATTGATTTATTTACTGTATATTGCTGCTGCCACACAGATCTAAAATAAACATGCGATTTATTTCCCAGCTGTTTACCTTCCTTTACATAACCGACTGTTTTTGTAACTCGTGTGGTTTTTAATGTAAACTTGTGTGTGTGAATGAGAGCTTAGTTTAGTACTCACATGCTGTGACAGCCGCTTTCTGTGCGCTTTCAGCCACTAACAGCTATCATACACACCTGGATTGTGGAGTTTCTTTTCTGTGGACTTACCAATTGGATTATCACTCATTTTGGATTGTATATACACTGGTGGACACTCACATTGGACTTATCAACACACTGGGATTCTTGGACCGTTGTAGGGTATGGACAAACAAACTGTATTCTTTTAACAGCCCGAGTTTACCTGGTTTTATCGTGTTGTTTTAAAGTCTTTTAAGTGAACATTGTAAATGTACCGTTCTTACTAAACGTATTTCTGTTTTATGTCATTCTTTTAACACCCACGAATCACTGGCACAGTAAAATCTGACCCCATTTTAAACTTTGTAACCCCGCCTGTTAGGCTGATCATTACAAACTCATATGGTTTAAAACGCATGATTTCAGCACGATAAACATGATAATCAGAACCAAAACAGATATTTTTAGCAGGTTCGAATTGGACTTATCAACACACTGGGATTCTTGGACCGTTGTAGGGTATGGACAAACGAACTGTATTCTTTTAACAGCCCGAGTTTACCTGGTTTTATCGTGTTGTTTTAAAGTCTTTTATGTGACATTAGTTCTTACTAAACGTATTTCTGTTTTATGTCATTCTTTTAACACCCACGAATCACTCGCACAGTAAAATCTGACCCCATTTTAAACTTTGTAACCCCGCCTGTTAGGCTGATCATTACAAACTCATATGGTTTAAAACGCATGATTTCAGCATGATAAACATGATAATCAGAACCAAAACAGATGTTTTTAGCAGATACGAGCTGTAAAGGCGCAGCTATATTCTGGAAAAGGGGGCGGGGAGCAGCAGCTCATTTGCATTTAAAGAGACGGACACGAAAAAAAGCGTGTTTCTGCTTCCACTCAAAATAGGCATTTTCAAAATGATATAATAAATGATCGGTGGAGTATTTCGAGCTGAAATTTTGATAGACGCATTTTGGGGACACCAGAGACATATGGCGCTTTTCCACTGCGTGGTACGACTCGGCTCGGCACGGCTCAGTACGGCACGGTTCGGCTCGGCACGTTTTGCGTTTCTACTGCAGGATTATTCACATGTCGTTATAGTTGCGCCGCCTCTACTACCACGACTCCTAAAAAAAACTTTTTCATTCCGCGTCGCTCCATCAAGCTCTCGCTGGATCCGCTCCTCTGCTATCAACGAGAGGAACGTCTGTTCTTCCGCAACAGACAACAAAACTTTTTGGTTGTTAAAAAAAGGTGCGCTCGTTCAAAACAGTTGCGTTCGATCCTTCGCTGGCTGTGCTGATTTAAATCTAGCGGTTCTTTTGTGTTTGTGTCGTAAATTCAGTGACGCAGGTAGTGACGATTCTCTCCGGCCAATCCGTGATCAGCAGAGTTTACACGTCACGTTTTGGTAACGGTATGGTTCACTTGGAACCCCAACCGAGGTGGTACTAAAAAAAGTACCAGGTACTGTACCCAGTGGAAAACCCCCCAAAAAGTGAACCGTACCATCCCGTACCATGCAGTGGAAAATCGCCATTATATTACATATTGTAAAAAGGTGCATAATATGTCTCCTTTAAACTGTTGCTTCTTGCCAAAATACAAGTCCATAATCCATAATAACTCTTCCTCCAGTCAAAAAGGCAATCTTCTGTCGTCTCTCACATCAAAATCCACCCACATATTTGTTTAGAGCGGTTTTGGACTGTTTGGGCTTGTAAACGGTGCTTGATCTGTGCAGATTTCTCTCCTGATTCAGACCAGTTGACTTTTTCACTAGAGAAAACAATATTATGGATAGAGGACTCATTTTAGCCAGTAACAACGGTTTAAAGTTAAAACATCTTGATGGATTTGTTTCCTACAAACACACAGCTTTTCATTTCACCAGACATTAACTGATGGACTGGAGTGGTGTGGATTATTGTGTTGTGTTTATCAGCTGTTTGGTCTCTCAATCTGACGGCACCCATTCACTGCAGAGCATCCATTGCTGAGACACTGATGCAATGCTACATTTCTCCAAATCTGATGAAGAAACAAACTCATCCTAATCTTGGATGGCCTGAGGATGAGCACATTTTAAGCAAATTCTCATTTTTGGGTGAGCCATTTCTGTAAATGGCAGCAGAAACGAATGTAGAAATGTTCATGGTCTCTTGGGCCCCAGGCTTTATTCTGGGAGTGCTGCGGTATCTGCAGCTGAAGCCGAGAGTGCATAAACCCTGGCTCAACATCGGCAGTCTGGTGGCTTTGTCTCTTGCCTGCTTTGGTATGACTTTAGTTGTGAATTTCCAGGTATGCATTTATTTATTTCGCAAACATAACATTGAACCACTTATTTAGGCTTTTTTGTAACATATTGACAGAAAAATATTGAAAATTTTAAATTCTATTTTCACCTTAACACCTAATTTGTTTTGTTAACATACTTATTGATCTAGCTGTCCAACGACGAGGAGCTGCATAATATTGGCACGTCCATGACCTTTGGCCTATAGCAACACTATTCTGCTGGGTCCAGTCTTTCATGACCCTAAAGGTCAACCTGCGGAATGAAGGCAGGCGAGCAGGTATCCCTCGCTTCCTGTTGTCTGGGGCGGTGACTTCCTGCATGCTGCTTTGTATCCTTCTTCCTTCCATCGTAAGCTCACTTAACTAAAACAATATATGCGAGCACTGCATTTGTTGACTGTGCAGAAAAAGATGCTTATCGTGAGGATGAACTCTAGTATTTTTATAGGGCTGGGTGATAACACCAGAATATCTCGATTTCTGATGATGTGCATTATGTATCTTGCTCTGAAATATCTAAATATGTTCTTTCAAACAAAACCCACTGAAAAATTATAACATTAAAAATTCAGAAAAAGGCGTTTCACCATTTGAACAAAGCAGCATAAAAAATAATTTCCATTTTGTATACACAACCCTTGCGAAAAATAAGTGTACTTTAAGTACTTTTAACCTAAACATTATATTTTTGCCAAAAATGTTCTTTCACATATACATATATAAAATATGTATTAACTTAGACTACCATGTACTTACTATAATAATAACAACAGTAAATTATGCATAATAGTTCTTGCAACTGAACCCCACACCAAACCCGAATCCTAACCCTAATCCTATTGTAACAAGACACCTTAAAGTGTAACCTACGTTTATAAAAACACTTTAAAAGAGTACTTTCTAATAATGTCAAATTAAACATTTTACTTTAAAGTACATTTTAAATCATTATTAATAATCTTTTGCCATGCTTTAAAGTAGTTCACTAATGTTGGTGTTGACTAACATACTAAAGCTCATGTGAAGTACTTGATTATAATTTGAACTGTAGTGTGTTATTCAAAATGACATTAAAAATTCACATATTTTAAAAGTACTAAATTGCAACTTGATCACCACAAAAGTGTAGCATGTGTAGTAAATATGCATTACAAATATATTTAAATATGACATTCAAGTAAAAAATGTCATTAAAATATTTTAGTTTTCCATAAATGTGTACAATGTACATTCGGCAGTTCACTTTAACTTTTATAATATTTTAAAGCCAATAGAGGTAATTATGAAATTACATATAAAGATGTACTTATGTGCTAAATTTGAACTATAAATACATTTTCACTTAATAGCAATTAACATGTAATTAAGTGTCTGAAAACATTACATCCAGCTTGCACTTAAGAGTTATTTTAAAATATATTATTTCTGTAACAAGTACTCTTAAAAATAAATAAAATGCTTAAGTGTACTTGTTTCTCACAAAGGTATGGAAGCCCGTTTCCGCCACTTAATAAAACCATTAAATTAACTTTTTTTTTTTTTTTTAGAACTGCGCGGTATGAACTTGCAATTAAATAAACTCGAAATTCTGGCTTTTTTCTCACAATTGCAAGTTTACATCTCACAATTCTGACTTTTTTCGCATTTGCGAGTTATAAAGTCCAATTCAGAGGGGGAAAAAAAATACTATTTTCTTACAGTTGCAGGTTTAAATCACAATTCTGAGAAATTTTTTGTTCATTGGTGGAAACGGCCTTCCATACAAAGGCAATGTAAACAATACAAAGAAAGCAATAATTACCTTTACTTTTAGCAACACATTTTAATTTATATAAAAAGCCATGCAAGAATATCCGTGAGCTTATGAGAACCCTGCTGGATAAAAAAACAGCTTAAGCTGGTTTAGTTGGTATCCTGTTGGTAATAATCAGCCATCTTGTCTCTTAGCAGACACCGAAAACCCCTCTAAAACGATCTAAACAAACAAGCTAAGCACCTCAGGCTGGTTTAAGTTATTGTTGTAGTCAGCGTTGTTTTTAATATTGCCAGATAATTCATTGTGAATGTACAGTATGTGATGCATCACCCAGCCCTGCTTGTTCTTTGGAAATCTTCTTCTGCTTTGATTGGTTTTCCATATTTCAGCCTTGACGGTAGACGGCAGACTTCGCTCTGATGGCTCAGCGGCTGCACATGCATGCGGCCCGTGCTCAGTGGGCACTGGTCATGTTCTTCCTGACGTACCTGGGCACATTCACCTTTGAGTTTCGCCACTACCACTTCAAGATCGTCTGCAGCGACGAGCAGGAGCCTCCACTCAGCCTGTCTGAAAGCTACTCCGAGGTCTCCGAGTACCAGTCTGACCAGCTCTAGTCTCACTCTGCAGTATCTGTGGACTCTCGTACTTCAGTTCTCAGTCCTGCATGTAATCTCTCTAGAAAGCCCTTCGGACGAGTATGTCTTCTGGATGTGTAGATCGGCTTTGGCAAAAGATCATGAAATGCACAACGATGTACTGTGATGTGCTCCATGTTTGCGTGTCAGATGAGTGACGTGACAAGGACACCTTCAAGGGGAAGATCTGAATACAGGAACGGTTTTTGGCAAGACAATCCTTCAGAGACATTAGGACTATGCTTTCTTGTTGCAGAAGACACTACAAACCTCACCACTTGAATTAAAGGGATAGTTCACCCAAAAATGAAAATTACCATTTAAATGATCATTTACTCACCCTCAAGCCACCCTGGGTGTATACGATTTTCTTCTTTCAGACGAATACAATCGGAGTTATATTAAAAAATATATATATACACTGGCTCTTCCAAGCTTTATAATGGCAGTGAATGGGTGTTTTTTGTCAATAGTCCAAAAGAAGTCCAATGAAGTGCATCCATCCGTAATAAAAAGTGCCTCAACTCATGGGGTAATTTTCCTTTTTGGGTGAACTATCCTTTTAAATTAAAATTCTCGTATTATTTACGAACCGTTTTGGTCACACCAATCTTCATGCAGCATACGGGTTTGAAAAACTGCCTTTAAAGGGACAGTTCACCTAAAAATAAAAATGTTGTCATCATTTACTCACCCTCAAGTTGTTCCAAACCTGTAGTTTCTTTTGTTAAATATATTTTCAAGAAGATTTTGAAGAGCCAGGTGCTGGTAGCCATTGACTTCCATAGAATGGAAAAAAAATACTATGGAAGTCGATGGCTACCGTCAACTGTTTGGTTACCAACATTCTGCAAAATATCTTCTTTTGTGTTCAGCAGAAGAAAGAAACTCACACAGGTTTGGAACAACATGACGGTGTGTAAATGAGGACAGATTTTTTCATTTTTAAGTGAAATATCACTTTAATGTCAAAAAGAAATTCCATGTGAAATAGAATCACAGATGTTTTGTATTCATGTAACCGCGTTTCATTCTGAGCCTTAAAAGAAGCTTATGCAGCATTTTCTACTTGACGTTATATATTGTAAAACATCTCTGACATTGGTCATAATTCTGTATTTTGTAACTAAAACAGACATCTGTTTTCGGGTGCTGGTGTGTCTAAATGTTGCAAATGTGATTTGTTCGATGCGTCCGTTTGGAATAAAATTTTACAACAACATTTGATACTGACGTTTATAAGACTGACATGAGGTACAATCACACTAAACCTGTGTCTAGTTGGCAGGTTATCATATTTTATATCACCGCACAGGTGGGGAATAAAGACAGAAGTATCTTGGCATAAATATGTCATATGCTACACATTAACACCGCATAGAAAACATTCAGAGAGACTGCAAGTGTATGATAATTCAAAGATGGGTTTCAGTGTAAAAAACAAGCACCTGGGAGGCTTGGCGTTTCAGTCCAGTGGAATAACAACACATAATAACCGCTGGTTTTTCACATGATCCGATGCTGTAATCCCAGTTCTGCGCTGTCAAACGTTTCCGCTCAGTTTTAACTGGTTGAAAGATGTGATGACTCTATAACGGCTCCTTTCTTCTCCGGTTAACTCCGTGTTTCCAGGTCTAACGACGACAGCCACGTTCACCCCAGCATCCTCTGCTGCCTTTGCCTCTGTAAGAGAGATGCTCGTGAAGATGAATGATCACACTGCACAGTCAGGGTCCCTCATGTGATTGTGGCACAAGCACGTATTATCAATGAAAAGCATTAGGGATGCACGATATATCGGCCACCATATCGGTGCATCCCTAAAAAGCATGCACGCACCTCGTGCGAGGTCGGTTAAGAACATGATTTCCTCCGGTTGGCATCCAATCCTCTCCGCGATGTTCTCATAGCTCTTACTTTCTACTTTGGCACCAATGTTGGTGTCGAAGTGACCATCAAACAGCTGAGAAAATAAATGTCAAAATTACATCAACTCATTTAAGCTTGTGAATCCGTGTCAAGCAAACACTTCTTAATTCTAATTTTCCCTGCAGAGGGATCACCGTTTCTTGGCTTTCATTCAGCCCATGTAGGAATAAATGTGATTGGTAACCCTTTAGATTAGGGAACACCTGTTATAAACCGGAGAGTTCCGGTGCTTGATTCTGATTGGCTGAGCCGCGTTCTAAGCTGTTGTAAATTACTCTACAAACACACACCTTTGTTTACTTCTGTGGAAGAATACTGTTTTTATTATTATCATTACACTTTATTTGCTCCGTTTTATTTTGTGAAACCTAACTACGTATATGGAATAACCGTTTTATAACAGCAATAATCCCCGTGAAGCCGTGGTTTACAGGGAATTTATAACAGCTAAGGGGGTTTAGCTTTTAACAACGCCCATTAGCTGTTATAAATTCACTGTAAACCACAGCTTCTTGGGGCTTATTGCTTTATTCACTATTAACTAAGAGTTTTTCCTGAACAAACTCCCAATTTGCTGTTTATTAATAGTTAGTAAGGTAGTTGTGAAGTTTAGGTGTTGGGTCGAGTTGAAGGATCTTAAATATAGTCTTGCAGAATGAGGCATTGATATGTGCTTTATAAGGACTAATAAACAGCCAGTCTTCTAGTAATATGCATGCTAGGAAGTAACTAGTTAATAGTAGGAATAGGTCATTAAAATAAAGTGTTACCATGTGATTGTCATTTATAATCCTTTCCCAATCGCTTTGCATTATTTACTTTGACCTTTACTGAAATACCATAATAACAAAAGCTACCGTTTTCATTGCCTGGTGAACCTTCATTACAGAATAAGACCTTTGGGCCAAACTTATAATAACTGCTGGTGGTCAGTGTTTACAAAAACTAAAACTATTAAGAAAGCACTTACATTCATTCAAATAAAACTGAAATAAAATATAAATATTAGATGAAAAAATAAAGCATATTTGATTAATATTGCCTTGGCAACTAACTGAAATAAGTTTAATTTAAAGTACTAAACTTACTAAAACATAACTAAAATAAAAAATATTAAATGCAAATAAAAAATAATAACAAACAACAAAAACAAATGTGTTGTAACTGTTCATTAAAAAAATATTAAAATACAAATATTAGATGGAAAAAACTAAGCCTTGGTAAATAACTAAAATATATAAGTTAAAGTACTAAAATTGCTAAAACTACAATAAAAATACATTAAAGCTAAAGAATAATAATAATAAACTAATAATAACAAACTAAATTATAATGAAAATTGATATAGAAATAGAAGTCAATTCAAAATATTAATATAAACTATAATAGTATTTAAAATATTTTACTTTTTTCACCATTTTAAGTAAATAGTGCAACCCGCAAAAAATAAATAAATAAAATTAAAAATTAAATTAAAACGAAAATGTAAAATATAAAAGATACACGAATTCAAAATATTAATAAATACTATAACAGTATAACAATTATTGTTATACTGTTGTAGCTGTTAAACAATATTAACAAAATTAGTGCTGCTGGCATCTTATCTAACAGAAATCAATAAGTGGACTCTGACACTGAAAACTGCTCAGAAAAGCCACTGCAGTAGCAGCAATAATAATCAGCTGGACATGAGCGCAAAATAAACCACTTCAGAGTGACACAGTATCTGAAGAACTCCAGTCAGGGTGCATTTTTCAACTAAATGATTCCTTACATAATCACATTAATACGTCCAGTGGGTTCTGTGATGCACAAGACTCTCCTTAAAGCCCACATCCAGACTATAGAGACTAGGGCTGTGTATCACCAGCAAAGTCACGATACGATACGTATCACGATACAGAGGCCACGATACGGGACTGCACTGAATTTCACCTCAGCAGAATTTAGAAAAACAGCTGTTTATTAAACACTGCACACTATAGTGCCATTGCTAACTATTGGTAGAGCAGGCAGCTGACCTCTGCATTATGAAGGGCCTCCATAACTGTACCACAGTACAATATAGGTAATGGCATATGTTTCATGTTTACATTGTGCACTCCCCACC
>NW_015507228.1:37926-44489 GCF_001515645.1 Sinocyclocheilus grahami
AGAAGAGTTCTAAACTAACGCGCTGTCTTCACTGTCTCTAACGCACACACACGCTCAAAGCTGATTTATACTCGCCGCGTCCGCAAGTTCGCTTTGAGTGCGCGCGACGTCGTTTCGCGTGGCGGTGTGCACAACATTTTTTTTAAGTTTCTGCGCAGCTCTGCTTCCGAAGATGCACGAGTTCAGAGCGACTCTAGCCGAACATGCACGTCTGTGCCAGCATTTGTGTGAAACAGAAGCAGTTTGATGTCAAGTGCAGTCACTCACACCGATCACGTTGCGGCCGCACTCAGACATTCAGGAACAAACTTTTTAGCGCCGCCCCGCAGTTTTATCAACTAAATAGCTTAATCGCTCAAGAGCTACATTATCTTTCTCAACAAGGAGCTGGTAGCATCATTGTTTCTAAAGGAATTAAAGCCACAGCTTCACTGTTAATAGAGAAACACGGCAAAACGGTGGTAATTCATACATACACAGCCTCTGAGTTCTCTCTTTCATAAATGAACAGTTGATGAATCACACTTTTCTGAGAATAGACTTGAAGTGGAGATAACTAAACTGCAAGCTAAGCGGTGTTTTCAGAAAGCAAGCGCGTTTATCCAGTGGAGAGAGAGTGCGTGAGCACAGGGTTGCCAGGTTGACAAAGATAAGTAGCACGTTTAGCAGATATTTCCGTACTGCGCAAGTGTAAAGCTCTGTTTTGGGGATTACGTCTCTTTATATCCGGCAACCCCGTTGTGTTCCTCTGCGGCCAGATTATTAACAGATGCTCTATTCATTCTTTTTTAGAAACCTCGCACTTTTCTACTCAATTTTAAACGTTGTAAAATTAAGCGTGGTCCACTGCTGCACACATGCCACAGTATCGATACAGGGCCAGCTGTATCAATACTCGTATCGTCAAATCTCGGTGACGATACATCGTTGTATCGATATTTTGAACACAGCACTAATAGAGACTACTAAAGAGATCCGAATCTGGTGTGAGCAGCACAAGAAAGAAAACGAACCCCGTCTAAACAGTGCTTCGAATCGAACAGATCAAGCTTACATCTAAGAGATGGCCTTCGACAGAATAGCCAAAGAGCAGCTTCTGCGCCTCCACACTTCCTGAAGAGTAGATGAAGACCTTCAGACCTCCACGCCTCCAGCATCTGATGGCTGGAACCACATCCGGGTACACCCTGCCACAAAACCACAGCAACACTACAACATAACTCTCTGTTACTGCATCTAGTGACAACAGCAGCTATACAATGAGATTACAACAGCTACACTATCAATCCAACGCCTGGGGTCGGTAAGATTTATTAAATGTCTGAAAGACTCTTGTGCTCACCGAGGCTGCATTTATTTGATTAATTGTAAAATAATATTACAGTTTAAAATGACTGTTTTCTATGTGAATATATGTTAAAATGTAATGTATTCCTGTGATCAAAGCTGTATTTCCAGCATCATTACTCCAGTCTTCAGTGTCACATGATCTTCAGAAATCATTCTAATATGCTGATCTGCTGCTCAAGAAACATTTCTGATTATTATCAATGTTGAAAACATTTGTGCTGCTTAATATTTTAATGGAAACTTTTTTTTTAAGATTCTGTGATGAATACAAAGTTCAAAATAGCAGCATTTATTTGAAATAGAAATATTTTCTCTATTTTAAAAGTCTTTACTGTCACTTTTGATCAATTTAATTTGTCCTTGATTAATAAATAATTTAATTAATTATTCAAATGAATTATTCTGCCCCTGTAACCCATCTGTTCCCCTGTAATCCATTTCTTTCATTTGATTATTTTATGTATTTATTTATTTTTCCTCTCTATTGTGTACACCTTATATGGATATATTTGTTTTCTGTTTGTACTGCTGGAACAAAATCTCAAAAATATTAATTAAAAAAATATTCGAGAATAAACGATTTTAATGACCCTAAGCTTTTGAACAGCAGTGTATTTTGTATTCTATATTTGTACTTTGTCTGTGTGTTGTCTGGAGGAAACTTTTCCACGACATTCTAATTTATTGAGATGCACCTGTATGTATCAAGAGCTCCTGTAAAACCACAAACCTGGTGTTTGCGCACACTTAAGTGGTGAATAAAGCTCATTCTGATTCTGATTCTAATGTAAGTGAATGGTAGTGTTTTACTCGAGCATTACATAATAGTAATTTTAACATGAGTTAGGAGCTGAATAATAAAAAGGAAAAATAAAACACTGCTTAGTGTTTAATTCAATATGCACAAGAGCTCCTGTAAAACCACAAACCTTGTGTTTGCGCACACTTAAGTGGTGAATAAAGCTCATTCTGATTCTGATTCTAATGTAAGTGAATGGTAGTGTTTTACTCGAGCATTACATAATAGTAATTTTAACATGAGTTAGGAGCTGAATAATAAAAAGGAAAAATAAAACACTGCTTAGTGTTTAATTCAATATGCACTGATTCTTATTTAAGCTACAAAAGTTATTTAGTTAAGAGCAGTGAGTGAGTCTCTCTTTGTCTTTTGTTCATGGCCCCAAATATTGCAAGCAGTAGCGATATGCAATATTTCACAGCCCTATGCACTACACTGTCTATTGGTATCTGTCCCAGACTTAGTTTGCATGCATTTTTTCCATTGCACAACATTGCATTACCATGTTACAGGTCCAAACACCATTGCATGACTGTTTTACCAGCACAGATTCAAGAGTTTCACTTCTGTCAATATGTCTTCAGAAGGTCTACGAGGGGTTGAAGGTGTTTTATTATATTTCCCTTAATGCAAACGATTGAGAACTAAAAGTTGCACCCGTTTTGCAGTACAGTGTGTTAATACAAATGGAAATAATGCGCATTTTTAAAAACAGTGACTATTCCTATGTAAAAATAAGATAAACGGTGTGTTTGACCTGTTTCTTGAGCAGATGCACGTCTTGTTTGCATTCATCCTCCTCCCAGTGAGCAGACAGATACTCCTCCAGATTCTCTCTGATGAAGGGGAATAGGATTTCCTGCATGCAAGCGATATCACAATAAACCACGGGACATACCGAGTCTGATCTGTGCTCGTCTATCTTCTCTGTGAGCTCTTACCTTGACAAACGTGATGGGCGTCGTGGTCCCTTCAATGTCCAGAAGAAAGACTCTGGTGTTTTCTGGCACTGCAATCGCTGCCATTTCGATCAATGGCGAACGATATATATATATGTTTGTTAAAGTCCCGTGTTTTGTCTGATTATATCAGATGAGCAGCATGCAGGCTAGTGCTGAGCTAACACATGGAGCGCGCGCTGCGGGTTGCCACATCCCTCTAGTTAATGCTACACTGCTACACTTCATTTCTTATGTTTTTGCTTAATATCTATTTACATTTGGAAAGATATGCCGTCATATGCAACAACTCTACACTTATATTTAATATAGGAGCAATAGAAGGTGATGATAATAGTATACAGATATTAGATTATTAGTTCTACACATTTGTTGCGGTGGTAAAATTAATAAAGGACATGTTTTCTGCACAACTATTATGTCCTTTGTAATCTAATAGGCGTGTAGCCGTATATAGCCCTTTTGGCATTTTATTTATTTATTCATTTTGTTTTTATCTGGCAACACTGCTGTCCGGGAAGGGCTGTTGAGTGAGGAGTAAATGTCAAGTCAAGTCACCTTTATTTATATAGCGCTTTTAACAATACAGATTGTGTCAAAGCAACTGAACAGCATTAATTAGGAAAATAGTGTGTCAATAATGCAAAGTGACAATAGTAAACACTAATGTTTCAGTTAAAGACAGTTCATCATTGAATTCAGTGATGTCAACATCCAGCTCAGTTCAGTTTAGATAGTATCTGTGCAATCATTTGCAATCAAGTCAACGATAACGCTGGAAATGAAGTGTCCCCAACTAAGCAAGCGGCAAGGAACCAAAACTCCATCGGTGACAGAATGGAGAAAAAACCTTGGGAGAAACCAGGCTCAGTCGGGGGGCCAGTTCTCCTCTGACCAGACGAAACCAGCAGTTCAGTTCCAGGCTGCAGCAAAGTCAGATTGTGCAGAGGACTCATCTGGTTCCTGTGGTCTTGTCCCGTTGATCTACACTCACCAAAATTCATACACATATAGGTCTCATCAGGCCGAAAAACTTTCTATGGAGCCAGATCGGCCTAAAAAAGAATACATTAATATTTAAACAAAATTCATAAATATGACCTAAATAAATTTAAAATGTGTACACAGATATGTATATATCAAGTTCTTGAATTAATTTCCATCACACATTTATGAATGATGTTACATGTATTTATGGATCGTTGAATCTGCATTTGCAAATCATCACACATGCGTGGACTGCTTTGA
Source organism: Sinocyclocheilus grahami (assembly GCF_001515645.1). NCBI lineage: Eukaryota > Metazoa > Chordata > Actinopteri > Cypriniformes > Cyprinidae > Sinocyclocheilus > Sinocyclocheilus grahami. The sequence continues at coordinate 42,283 of NW_015507228.1, forward strand.
ATTTGTGTGTGGTATTTTTGAGACCTTCCTGGCAGGTTAAGATTCATAAATATCTTTTTAAATATCAAAATACAGCTACCCGGTTAGCCTGCTGTCTTATACACCAAAGTTGCTCAATCTGTAATGTTATCAAATAGGTGTTAAATGTCCAGATATTTCATTTAATAACAACAATTATGTAATGTGTTCTGTTGTTGTTGTTAGTAGTAGTATCAGGTTCGCAGTAACTTTTGATCAGGCATTAAAAACAGCTACCACCACCGAAGGGAGATTTCAAACACACACAACGAAGAGATTCAGCACGGAGGATGAAAACCACTCAACGAGTGATTAAAGTCGTTTTTTTATCTGATGGCATTTTCGTAACTTTAGAACCCACTGACTACAAATCGCATTTAAAATTATGCAATAGTTTAGCATCGAAATCGTAGTTTTACTGATTGTTTATCGCCCATTCATCCTGTGATTACTAAAGTGTTCCTACAAACACCAGTTATAATATAAGAAAGCTGGCATGGACTAACAACTTTGTAACACTGCACACTTAATTAACTAAAACAACCTTTAATAATAAGAAAATGCCATCAGATAAAAAATCGACTTTAATCACTCGTTGAGTGGTTTTCATCCTCCGTGCTGAATCTCTTCGCTTGTGTGTTTGAAATCTCCCTTCGGTGGTGGTAGCTGTTTTTAATGCCTGATCAAAAGTTACTGTACATTTACTTACGTTTTTACAGGCACTAAAACGTACAATACTGACGTATTTTCAGCATCTAAACGTACAAAACTGACGTATTGACGACGCCTAAAAATGAATCCTTATGAATATTGATATCGCGGCATTAATTTTATTAGTTTTTAGTTGTCATATGAATGACCTTGTTTTCAATTGCATTATTAACGAGGAACAGACCCAAATCCAAGCCTTTTTCGAGCAGCGAGTCCAGAGACCGTAAGCAGCAAAGCCCACGCTGTCTGATGCGCTCAAATGTTGCTGCTTCAAACGGCAGGTTTTACGGCAGGATAATCGAACGCTCATTGGCTCTCGCCTGCATTCGTCACAGATTGCGACATGCCGTGTTTCTGGGGGAGTGGGTTTGAATGATGCGCGCGTTCCTTCACGAGTTCACGGAGTGGATCGGGGAAATTATCTGGATAATATTTTCAGCGATTAACAACATAAATTCTGCTCTGGATCACACAAACCTACTGTATTCCGCCAGAGAGGACTGCGGGTGCAACGCATCGTCATTTGGATTACTTTTAGTGCTGCTTTTGACATTTTTGCAATAAATAAATGATTGTAATTGCATTTATCTGTCTGTCATGTTTTTTATACTGTACAGAAATATTTAGGCTTATAGGTAGGAGTGGAATTAGCGACTATAAATATATTTTAATGCTATATTGTTACAAAAAAATTTATTTTCCTGCGTATTTCGGTAATTTGAGTTGTATATCCTTTATATATCGCTATAAAATGGGTAGGTTAAGGTTTGGGGGCAGGTTAAGGGGTCTAAAAATCTAAATTGCTTATTGATAAAAATGCATTGATACGAATATCTTGATGATATAAAAGATACGTAAATATTTGTATGTTTTTTAGCTAAAAGTACGTAGCGATTTGTATGTTTTAAACGTTGAAATACGTCTAAACTGTACGTATTAGTATTAATAAAAACGTACAAAAGTGTATGTTTTGTACTTGTAAATGTTACGAATAATACTGAATAAGGCTGAATAAACAGGGTATGTGCAACTTTGGTGTATAAGACAGCAGGCTAACCGGGTAGCTGTATTTTGTGCGAACGATATAAATCATAATGTGATTTTGTAGAAATTGTAATCAGGTGCTAATAAAAAGAGTACCCATTAAAATGTCTTTACATCCCACATACGGACCCGATCATAGAAACAATGCACACTACAAGCGCAGCGTTGAGCTTCTTGAGTATGTTCAGTAAAGAGTGTTTTGATTGGTGGATTAAAAGCTCACCGCGATTGGCTGAACGGAACATCCTCCAAAAAAAGATATTTATGAATCTTAACCTGCCAGGAAAAAATACCACACACAAATTCAAAGCAGTCCACGCATGTGTGATGATTTGCAAATGCAGATTCAACGATCCATAAATACATGTAATATCATTCATAAATGTGTGATGGAAATTAATTCAAGAACTTGATATATACATATTTGTGTAAAC
>NW_015507228.1:48770-52516 GCF_001515645.1 Sinocyclocheilus grahami
TTACAGATCTTCTTTATGCACCAAGAGCTTGTAACACTCCAAAGAGAAAGGAAAAAATGAAATCGCATCATATGACCCCTTTAAAAAGGCGACTTTTCAGGAGCTCTGTAGCACGCATCGTTTGATCTACACTCACCAAAATTCATACACGTCTCATCAGGCCGAACAACTTTCATGCTGACCGTCAGTGCTCTGCCCAACAGGAAGTTGGCTATTTAAGGTTTTGTGAAAAGTGCATGCTCTGGAATTTGATATACTCCTCTGAGGGTTTCCAACCGATTGCCACCAAACTCGGTGAACATGATCTCAAGACATGGGGGATGCTAAATTGCGAAGAGATTTTTGATATCTCGAACGGTTTGTTCATGGCAAGGTGATGAATTTATGGCGAGAAATGAGAAACAGGAAGTGTCTAATAACATACACATGCATTGTCTGATTTTGATCAAACTTCTGGGGTTTGTTCGTTGTATGATGCCGATCGCATACATGTGACTATTAGGAGTCAAAGATATAGCGCCACCAACTGACGGCAGGAAGTGTGTCATTTTCAAAATGCTTTTAATTCAGCATCTTATTTTTACCCGATATGCTTCAAACTTAATCAGTTTAATGTCAAAACACGGGCGATGTAAAACTGTTGAGGGGATATTGATATCTAAAAATTTGTTGCCTTGGCAACGTGTCAAACTTGAATATTCTTTTCTGGTGATTTTGGGGTAGATAACATTCTTAGAATTGCATGAAACTCAACACACATATAAGTATTAATGATATATAGACACTGGAAAAAGCTCATAAAAGGGCTTGGATGAGGCACTCTATAGCGCCACCTTTTGACAAAACTTGGGGGGTTAGTTTTAGCTACAGCCACCAAACGTGGTACATATATTGTTCTCATCAAGCCGGACAACTTTCTAATTTACAGTAATTAGCTACGACCAACAGGAAGTCGGCTATTTTGATTTGAATGTGGATTTTTGGAAAAATATGGCTGTGAATTAATGCATACTCCTCAGAGGAGAAATATACTATACACACCAAACTTTTCCTACATGATGACAAAACATTGAGGAACTTATATTGCAGATGGATTTTGGATAGCTTGAACAGTTTTGCTGTGGTGATTTATTAAAATATCAGTAAAAAAGGAAACAGTAATTGTCTTATATTACCCGGTTAGCCTGCTGTCTTATACACCAAAGTTGCACATACCCTGTTTATTCAGCCTGGTCTCATGTTATACGTGGGTATTATACGTAACATTTAAAAACACACTTTTGTACGTTTTTATTAATACTAAAACGTACAATTTAGACGTATTTCAACGTTTAAAACGTACAAATCGCTACGTACTTTTAGCTAAAAAACATACAAATATATAAACATATATAAACCACGCGGTAATAAAGAGACAGCTCACACAATGTAATTAACATCAAAATAAATTCACAAGCGCAAGTATATCGTCTGCACATGTTTATTTACATTAAAGGCAAAATAACTGAAATAATAAGGGCACAAGTATAGATCTGGAACTTCTTTAAGTCTGTCTAAATATCATTTAGTAATTGCAATGTCTTCTGGTCCATATCCTTTCCTTCGGAAGGTGTGCTAGACACTGATTAATGTAACATAAAAATACTATACATATTTATATATTTTGCTATTGTATTATGGAGTGACACTTTCATAAACTTTTCTATACCCCTCTGATTATATAATGGTAAATATTACAATATCATAGCACAACAACAGCGATCAGCAATAATGATAAGCCTAATACTCACAATAAAAATAATAAGGTCATATAGATCCTAACACAGTCTCGGAGGTAAGAAGTGGATTATCCTTCACCTGAAATGCGAGGCAAATGTTGGATCACAATAATTAGGAACCACAGTTTCCACAAACCCCTTCACTGGATTGGGATGTTCTCTTTTATTCTGGAGGGCAAGGGCAGTGACTGTACCATCGAGCGTGTTTTGCAGTATTAAACACGTATAGATGAAATGGCTAAAGAATCCTTAAATATGGATGATTCAAGTATAAATATTGCACTCAGCAGAACAGAAGGGAAACAGTTCATATTAAATGCATGCAATATTGTATGGCAGACATACTGGGACTCATGTCAAACAATAGGCATTATCACAAAGTACAAAAGAGTATAAAGAGAAGAAAAATAATTCATAACATAAGTAGAAGTCATTTTAACACATATACAAACAGGACATTCAAATCTTAACCAAGCACTGTACATTAGGGAAGCATAATACTGGTCTATGTGATGTTTGTTTAACAGAGGAATCAGTGGAACACGTTGTGATGATATGTACAGCATATGAAAGAGAAAGGGATCCTCTTAAAGATGAATTACAATCCTTAGGAATTAAATGATTTTCATTAAGTAGTATTCTGAATGATGGTCCAAATGCAGGAGAAGAAATGAGTGCAATCATGAGATTTATTAAGAATTGTGGAATAATGAACAGAATATAAGATTTAGGTGAGAAACGGTACACTGTAAAAAGAAATTACGTAAAATTTACGGTAAAAAACCGGCAGCTGTGGTTGCCGGAATTTTACCGTAAAAAATACGGTAGCAATGTTTTACGGTTTTAACTTAAATTTACAGTTAAATACCGTCATTTCATTAACTGATATAATGTTAATATACCAACCTATTGAAGTACTGAAATCTGTTTTGTAGCTTTGTAATACACTGATAACCACCAAATGCAGGAGGTGATGAGAAAGTCACATGATGAACCAAAGCCCATCACAAGCAGCTTTTAAATAATAACATATATAGAAGATGCACAGTGTGTCATTCACACAGACACTAAACACCATCACGGTAACACACATGAAGCTGAAATAATGCAATAAACATTCATTTAACAACATTAGGTGTAACACACAAGCCTAACATACAAAACTGATAAGAAAAAACTAAGACGAAACAAAAAAACATCAAATTTTAAATGTAACGCAGGGAATTCTGGGAATGTCAATATACTGTTATGTCTTTTTCACTTCCAAAAACGGTATACTACCGAAAAATTACATGTCCAATACAGTTTTTCACCGTATATAGTCAATAGTAGGGGAATTTACCGTTAACCATTTAACAGGTTTTACTGTAGCATTTTTACAGTATTTTACTGTTAAATTCACGGTCATTTTTTACAGTACATTCTCTTCACACTCCATCACAGTAGGTGGCGGTATGCACCTGTGAAGTTGGTTCGCAACCCGCCATCAAACCAAAAGAAGAAGAGGCAGCAGAAGCCCCGCCCACTCGCTTCCGCCCGCTGCGGCTCCCGTCACTGATCTCCGTCCGCCATCTTCATCAGCGCGGCACTGTGTTCGTCTCGGAGGCTTTGAGCTGCAGAACACGCCGTCCTATAATCCGGTACACCGTACGAGCAAACTACACGTCTTCCAGAATGCAGGCCGAAGAGCAAGGCGACTTCAGCACCGACGAGTTCCCAGAGGGCTCCAAAATAAACGCCAGTAAAAACCTGCAGGACGACGGGTGAGTCCGGAGCGAGGCCTTCGCCGCGCGGGACAGTCTTCCGCTCCTCATGCGCAGTGCGTCGTTCCGGACGCCTGTATCATTAACATGCGCTATATTAAACAACATCGAGCTCAGGATGCTCGAAACCTTCCCGCGTCTAATGGCTTGAAGTTTAATTTGCGTATCTATCTGTCTGTCTATCTATCTATCTATCTATCTATCT
>NW_015507228.1:52789-53856 GCF_001515645.1 Sinocyclocheilus grahami
ATACAAAACTGATAAGAAAAAACTAAGACGAAACAAAAAAACATCAAATTTTAAATGTAACGCAGGGAATTCTGGGAATGTCAATATACTGTTATGTCTTTTTCACTTCCAAAAATGGTATACTACCGAAAAATTACATGTCCAATACAGTTTTTCACCGTATATAGTCAATAGTAGGGGAATTTACCGTTAACCATTTAACAGGTTTTACTGTAGCATTTTTACAGTATTTTACTGTTAAATTCACGGTCATTTTTTACAGTACATTCTCTTCACACTCCATCACAGTAGGTGGCGGTATGCACCTGTGAAGTTGGTTCGCAACCCGCCATCAAACCAAAAGAAGAAGAGGCAGCAGAAGCCCCGCCCACTCGCTTCCGCCCGCTGCGGCTCCCGTCACTGATCTCCGTCCGCCATCTTCATCAGCGCGGCACTGTGTTCGTCTCGGAGGCTTTGAGCTGCAGAACACGCCGTCCTATAATCCGGTACACCGTACGAGCAAACTACACGTCTTCCAGAATGCAGGCCGAAGAGCAAGGCGACTTCAGCACCGACGAGTTCCCAGAGGGCTCCAAAATAAACGCCAGTAAAAACCTGCAGGACGACGGGTGAGTCCGGAGCGAGGCCTTCGCCGCGCGGGACAGTCTTCCGCTCCTCATGCGCAGTGCGTCGTTCCGGACGCCTGTATCATTAACATGCGCTATATTAAACAACATCGAGCTCAGGATGCTCGAAACCTTCCCGCGTCTAATGGCTTGAAGTTTAATTTGCGTATCTATCTGTCTGTCTATCTATCTATCTATCTATCTATCTATCTATCTATCTGTCTGTCTGTCTATCTATCCATTTCTCTCTATCTGTCCATCCATCACGTGATCTGCATGTACACAACACCTGTCTATCATCTTGTCTTATCTATCTGTACACGCACACACACACTCTCACACACACACTCTCACACACACACTCTCACACACACACTCTCACTCTCTCACACACACTCTCTCACACACACACTCTCACACACACACTCTCACACACTCACTCTCACACACACTCTCTCACAC